>NC_137960.1:16128543-16361603 GCF_963924665.1 Micromys minutus | reverse complement strand
GGCATAGCTGGAGAAAGCCCAGCACGGAGCTGTATAAAACACTGTCACCCAATTCATCTCTCCATAAAGATGAAGGAAGATTTAAAGTTTAGCTCTTTGGTGAGGCTGAATTAGGTTTCAGTTACTCAGTAACGGTGTGTAGCCAATGGCTGTTGTATGGACAAAGAATGTTTCCATCATGGGGGAGGATGGGAGGGTTGAGCACGCCTAGGGGTGGAGTCGCTCCTGGGATACAATACTGGCTAGAAGCCCAGACATCATCTTCCAGTTGGTCCAGTGAGCTCTATGCCAACAACCCTTCATTTGACACCCTAATATCCTTTTCAGAAAATTTAAAATTTAATCCAAAATCTCCAGTGAGTACAGAAGACAGTATTTTGAGGGGTGAGGGTACCTTGTTTTTAAAATTAATTTTCTTTAATACCTCAGATTTGGTTTTAAAAATATTTAAATTAGTTCTTTGAGAATTTCAGGCCAAGTTTTTTTTTTTTTATATTTACCCCAAATTTCTCCTTCTAACTTCTCCCAGAGTTACCTAGACCTCCTTACAACCTCCAACTCTGTATCATGTATTAAAAAAAAAAAGAAACAGGTTGAACAATACACCAATTTCAGTTTCTAATATCTATATAATCCTGGGTAAGGGGCCAGCCAATGAAATGTTCTTGGCCTACCACGAGCCACTTACTCAAAAATGAACCCTCCCTCTTTCACAAGCGGTCCACTAAACTTAGCTCCTTAATTAGTACGAGGGTCTCATGGACCCTTTTCCATTCCAAGACGAAATGTCGACTGTCTTATCCTACAGGCTCTGCAAGGAGCCATACCAACTGTGCTTGGCTGAGGCAGAGGTCCTGCCATGTGGGAGCTGCTGTTCTTCTCTGATCTCCAACCCTTATAACCTCTCCACCCCCACAACACACACACAACCCCTTGCCTCTCCCCTCAACACACAACCTCTGCCACTTTTCTGTAAATGTCCCTGAGCCTTGGGAAAATAACTCAATATTTTAATGAGTTAAAATGTTCATAATATAAAATGGACCATTCCCAACATATAATATACTAGGAATCTGTATGTCCGAACGGTTGTAGACCACTTCACTATCTCCTCAAGGAACTTTCTTCACCCCACTTATCACAAGCACTGTGCTTGCTAAGCAGCCACTACCAGCTCTGGCTCTTCCTCCTCGGCCTCTGTTCATCTTTGATTTCTTCCTCAGCTCTGTGACTCTACTGTGTCTAGATGATCCACATAAGAGGAATCACGTAATAGTTATGATGTTTTAGATCTACCTTTTTCATTCAGCAACCCACCTTAATGCTTCACCAATGCCCAAGTGGGTATCAGAATTTAGTTTCCCTTTCACTGTAACCACATGTCGCTATGGGCAAATATTGTATTTTGTTTTAAGGGAGGAGTCATTTCAAAATAGCAAGGAAGGGTAGCATTTGCTGCTTCTGGGCCAATCATGCTGACCGTTCCTATTTGTCTTACCTCACTGTTTCTAGGTGTGTTCTTAAGACCCTCATCAAATGTGTAAGTCTGAGTGATACACAGTACTTCCATGTGGCCCAACATGGGGCATCTTCTTAATGTTGACAGTTAGTAGAAATACATAAAGAGACACATTATATGCTCCTTTCTATGTAGAGAGGCTTTAAAGGCTTAAATACACCTACTTTCACTTGAGTGTGCACATACACCCATGTACACACAAATGTCTGATTTCAGACCAGACACTGTATTTTGGTGGTGCTGGAGAGGGTTGGTTGCACACTCCCTAATCTTTAACATCTCTGAAGAACACAGTGTTCTATTAGGTCAGCCCCCAAAAGGTCACAGTGATGACATGATTCTTCTGTTGAGCTGTCAGGTTGGACATGGACATCAGTGGTGGATGTGACCTATTGCATTTGGAGGCATCCCCAATGAGCCCCGTCTCTTAGCCAAAGGGACATAACGACTCCTGCAAACAAGTCTTACTTTGAACATTGCTGTGGTACCAGAGCGACACCAGAGAGTTACACACACATACACACACACACACACACACAGAGAGAGAGAGAGAGAGAGAGAGAGAGAGACAGAGACAGAGAGACAGAGACAGAGACAGAGAGAGCAGGGAGGGAGTTTAGAACTTTTGGTCTTAGGTATATTTCAAATAGATTTTAATATCCAACTTATAAACCCATCAAACATTGTCTTCCCTTGCTTTTTCATCTATCCTTCTCTACGACTACCCTACACTCTTTTCCTTGTAATCCTTCAAACGTGTTTTAAAGGCAAATAAGCAAAAGTTGGGTGGCACATAAGCTGAGTAGCCATAAGTCGGGTGCACATAAGTTGGGTGCACATAAGATGAGTGGACATAAGTTGGGTATCACATAAGTTGAGTTGCACATAAGCACACCCTAGGAACAGAAGGAACACAACTGAGGAGAAGGGTCTCTCCACTTGCAGGGAGGATTTGGGTAACAGGTTTGCCACAGACCAGCCAAGCTGCCTGTGTTTGTTTTGTTACGAGGGAAGAAACAGAGAGGCAGCTTCAATAATAAAATGACCTCCCCCAGCTCAGTCTAATATCTGGGGAATAGAACCCTGTGTTCCAAAGGCAGATGCAATTATGACACACGGTCCACAGTGTTTTTCTTTGTGAGGATTTGGCCTGGAATTGGGGTGCTACTGGAAGGGAAACAAATAAGGTTGAAGACTCAGATTTTCGAGAGTCAAATGGAAATGTGCTTGTGGCTCAGCGTCTCCCTTCTATCATTTTATTACTGGATTAGATAGAATATTATTTGGAAGTTTTCAACCAGAAGTCTCCCAAGCCTTTTCATAGACCGTTTTCAAATTAAGGAGCAGAATCCAAGTCTTATGGGCTCGTTTTTTCATTAACGTAACTGAGAAACTATACTCTCAGAATGAGAGACTGGAGCCAGGATGTGGGCTCACCAAGTTCTCAGAACAGGGTGTTTTTGGTGTGTGGTGTGCAGCAGTTAGTTTGTGAATGGTTATTTTATGACATTCAAAATATGACTTTGTCTCACGCAAGTTGACTTTTGGTTTTCTTTCCTGGGTGATTCTTGCAGCTTTAGGACAATGAACATACAAAATATTTAAAATGTCCCTTGTCCCCTGCCATTAATAGGTACTGTCAAGTCATTCAATTTTTGGATATCTCTAATCTTAAGTATTTAAGCATGGGTACAACTGGATTACAGAGAGTAAGGGGAAATAGAAAAAGCCATAGTGGAAGGCTAGAAATAAGAGGTGCTCTTAGACCATGGGAGATCAGAGATCAGTGGCTCCGTTTTTATGGATCCAGAACTCAGATGGAACAATTTAGATCTGTCATTATCTTGTTTGACCCTCATGAAAGTCTTGGGAGGCAAATATCCAAAATGCTACCACACAAATTAGGAAAGTTGACATCAGCAGAGAAGTTAGGGGGTGCTACTATCAAGATTTGGATCTGATTTGCCTACGATTATGCTTACATGACTCTCTCAGATACATCGCAAACTCTTCTCACTAGATATCGGGACTTATGATCTGTGATATCACAGAATGACCCCAAGGCTTCTCCAGATGATGATCTAACTGTCTTCTACAAAGAGTTGCAAGCCAAATTGATGGCAAAGCAAGAATGAACTCTAGGCAGCTGAGACAAATCTAGGATTACTGCTGCAGCAAGTGGTGTGCAAGCTGCTTTGTACAGAAATGGGATGTTTGATAAATGATAACTGGGTTATGTAACCACTCCGCGACTGCTGACACCCAAGAACCTACAGCATCTAACACCCCTATTACTTTTAACCTCACCATGACCCTAATTACCTGCCAGAGACAATTTGGGGGCAGATGGTGTATTCAGCTCATGGTTTCAGAGTGTTCTACTCATGGTTGTTTGCCCCGAACCCTCCCCCAGCTATGGTTCTGCAGAACATCAGGGAAGGTGCCCTGAGCATGTGGTAGAGACTGAAGTGTTTCACCTCATGCTGTACAGAAGGCAGAAAAGAGGGAGGGAGTAACCTGGCAGTAAAAGATGTTTTCATGCCTCTGGTGACCCATTTCATTGAACTAGACTCATCCTCTCAGAACCCCCCAAAACTAGCCTTGAAGAGGAAGCATTGGACACATGAACCCCTAGGGAGCCTGTTTCATATTCAAATGATGGCATAGCTGACCAGGATGATTTGCCTCTAGATGTCTGCAATAAATAAAGGCATTAAATAGTTCCAAGTTCTTAGGTATCACACAGCTATCTGAATGATCACCTGAATTATTCTTTATACAACATCTTCATTTTTTATGCTAAACCCCAAACAGGGTTGGTGCTCACGAATTTTTCAGGCATTTACTAACATGCATCATCCTTAATACAACTAAGTTCATATTTGAGATGGCAAAAATACACATCATAAAAGCACAAAACCTCCAAACAAGTCCAAACTCTGTACTGAACCACAGTAGAGTTTATTTCTCGAGGAAATCAACATCACCACTAGATGGCACTGGAGTCTGGGTTCATCTGTCTGTTTCCAGAACCATCTCTATCAAAACAATTGTAAAACCATCATAAATTTCAGAGTCAGTTGTTTGTTTATCTGATGTGGTACAAGGCATTATGATTTTTTTTTTTTTTGAGCTCCAGTGTTTTCCTTCCAATAAAGAGAGAGCCAGCTCTGACTCTGAAGCCAACTCTTGACAAGTATATTTTAAGATCCCTTAAAGAATTTCCTGTAAGACATTCAAGTTCCTACAATTGAAACAATAATTGTGATCTACGTTTTTAAAAACTGAAGCCCGGCATGTGTCTAGCAAAGCAGCAATTCAGTTGTTAACACGGTAGTGTTCCTTTGAATTTCAGCCGCAGCCTGGGAAGTCACCCAATAAACCTGTGTCAAGTCTGCCAGTATTCCAAAGCCCACGAGGACATGAAAAATAATTACACCACACATGGATTTGACAATAAGCAAATGAGGAGGTACAATCAGTTCATATGCCATGAAGAAAGCCAATGAGTAATGTGAGGAACAGAAATAAAAGTGACTGTGAGGGTCTAGAGAGTTGGCTCAGTATCTAAGGAGCCCCCCTCCCCCACTCTTCCAGAGGACCTGAGTTCAAATCCCACGCTCCATGTGAAAATTCTGCCATGGTCAGATGTGTGGTCAGATGTGCACCTATAATCCCAGTACTGTAAGGGCCAGAGGCAAGAGGATTGCTTGGGTTTGCTAGGTGCAGGTCAGCTCCAGGTTCATTGAGAGACCCTGTCTCAAAGAAATAATGTGAAAAGCAATAGGGCAGGATGCCCAGGGTTCTTCTTCCTCTAGCCTACCCTTAAGAGGGACCTATACCTATATGCTCATGGGCACCTACATTATATATACATACATACATATACATGCATGCATATATACATACATCTATATGTATACATATATACATGCATGCATATGTGCATACATACAGAAATGAATATTAATGTGTAAATTTAACCAAGTAGTCAGATATCTTCCTAGTGATATTTGAGCAGTAACTAGAAAGACAAGATAGAATCAGCCATTGGGAAGCCAGAACGATGGAATGAGGTAGGCAGGCCACATTATGAAAGGATTTGTCTTTTGTAGTTTGTTTGGTACACCAGCCACTAAGAGTTGTTTGAAAAAAAATCAACAAGTAAAGAATCATGGAATATGGGAGTTTACCTCGGGGATCTTTATCCTTTGAACTGCCTAAATGTACAAGGCCCTGGGTTGGATGCCAAACACTGGAGACCAAATATCAATCTCTCTTTCAGAGGGCGAAGAGATTTTATGACCCCCAGTAACAATAGCAAGCCGTTAGTGAATGTATAATGAACACACGCCTAGCCCCAGCCAGAGCCTTGTTCACTGAGAGTCCTTTCCAGGATTACTGAATTTAGAGTTTCTCTAGGGCTTGAGACTGTTTCTCAGACTTGAGGGCCAGCAGAAGGATCTGAAGCCCGGCTGGCTGCCTCCCTTCACCGATCACTTCCCCTGCTCCGCAGATTTTTTTGCGGAACCAACCCAAGAATCTGCATTTGTCCTGTCTTCCCAACTGCTGCCGCCCAGCCTTGGAGAGATGGTACTGGCAGAGCCTGGGTGTAGACTGGAAGGCTTATTCATTATGACCAAGCTTCTGGACTTTGGAGCCTACGTTCAGTTACTAAGAAGGCAAAGCCACGAAAGCAGCTCCACTCCTGCCCACGAGCACAACCCTCTCTTCCTTCTGAATACTGTTCCACTTTTTATAGAGAGCAGTTGTGTCCTTTTACGGAACAAACCTGGCTTGGCTTAGAATGAAGCAAAGAGATACTTTAGAGAGTGATTGAGAGCTACCAGTATCTCTACATGATGTCCAATGAAAATATCATCTAAAAAAATCAACAAAAGCAAACCTCTTCCGGGAGCGTTTCAGAGGAGTTAGCGTGTTAGACGCCTCTGGAAAACATCTCCATTCCTGTCCCATCCATGGAGTCACCTGAGCCCGTGCTCCGCCTCACCCCAGCTTCTATGGGCTCTTGACAAATGCCATCATACACTGGTCTACACCGCATGCTAACCCTCAATATCGCTTTTCTCGGGTTCTCGCTCCTCTCGACTTGGCACTTTACCAGTCCGACACTACTGGTTGGTGCTCACTGTGGTGGGATTCATCAGCTCACTCAAGATCCCCCACACTTCCTATGGTACTAGAGTAACCCGGGCATTTAATTTCCAAGTTTCCTGAACCTCAGCTTTCGACCTGCTGAGCCAAAATCTTTGAGCATAGGTGCAGGCGCCTGGTAATCTGTCATTGTGGCAAGTCACCAGGTGATGTTTACAAGGCAGGCTTAGAAAGCCCATGGTAGTCGGTCTTCGGTTTACTATCCAGTGTCAACGTCATCAGTGTTTCTCGCAAAAATTTCCTTGATCCGCCGAAAGCAGTGCGTCTCAGCCTTCCTAAAGTCGTGACCCTTTAATACAATTCCTATATTAAATCTTTATCTAATATTAATTGTATATTATATAATTATATATACCATTCATATAATAATCATATACTATATAATAGAATAATATAATATAATTATATATTTATTATTTCTATATTTAATTATATATTTAATAATAATATTAAAATTTAAGATTAGAATTTAATGTATATTGTAAATACATACTATATATTATATAACATTATATAATATACATTATATTAATGTATACAAAATCTTTATTACTATATAATGAAATAATATAGTAATATATTAATGTATTAATAAATATGATAATATTATGTTTGACATAATATAAAAGAACTATTATACTGTAATGTTGATATATATTAATATCAAATTACAACATTTCAATTTTAACAAGTTATGTTAATATTTTATTTAATAATACTTAATACAGTTCCTGTATTATGGTTGGAGACCCCAACCATAAAATTACCCATTGCTACTTCACAACTGTCATTGCTACCATTATGAATCTCGACGTAAATATCAGATTTACAGAATATCTGATAGGGGATCCCAGGGTTGGGACCCATAGGTTGAGAGCTGCTGCATTAAAGCTCAGTGGCTTATCTATTGTGTGTCGTGTTTCTGATACATTCTACTGCTTTTCCATCTTTACTCAAAAGACCATCTTTACCCAAAAGAGAGTGTTCGTGAATAGCGAAATTATGACGTCACTCTGAGTGTATTTTCCTGACGCTAACATGTAGTAGGTACTCGATAAATGTGGCTAGAACAACTTGCATTTCTTCCATTTTCTATCTCTCTTCTGAGAGAAATGGATGCCACCTCTTCATCAAGGTACAGAATTCATATGGCCAAGGACAGAATGGGACAGTAACAGAATCTGAATAGACAGCCTTGAATCTGCCCTATGTTCATCTTGGTTTTTATGGCTGTCATTCTAAGAGAAGTGGGGACAAAGAGAGAGGGAACATACTGGTGTGAGATACTCAGGGGTGAACATGAATCACAGAGGCTTGACAACATCAGAAGGAAAGCCTCACCCAAAGGAAGCACAGGTGTGTTGTCACATATCACAATGACTACAGAGTTCTTTTCAGATGCAGCTTCTCACCAGCGAGCGTGCACCCCACGCTGGCCTGGCTCCCTTTGCACAGTTGCGGTCTCTCACGGTTCGATTGAGTTGAGCCCTCTTATGCACCCACCCCCCAGGCTCCAGAGGGCAAATACTAGAGTGGGAATCTCTCACCTCGTGTCCATGTGGCAGCTGAGGCAGAGGAGGAAATAGAGATGTGCCATCCCTAAAGATCACACACGGTATGTTTGGCCCCATTCCCAAACCTAATGAGAAGAAAATAAATCAAGGTCTGTATCAACTTTGACTTCCTGGTTCTGAGAATCTGATGCTTCTACTTTATTTTTGTATCCTTGTCAGGGTGGTTCTTGGCTGGATGCTTGCCCTTTCTGATGCGCACTCATTTATGTGCATGGATGGGGCTGGGGGAAGAGAAGAAGGAATTCTCACCAGTTTGTTGACTAAAATCTAGAAGTATGAATCAGACAGAGACCTGATCATAAACTGTCTTAGGGTTTTACTGCTGTGAACAGACACCATGGCCAATGTGACTCTTTTAAAGGACAACATTTCCTTTGGCTGACAGAGAGTATCAGAGGTTCAATCCATCATCATCATCATCATCATCATCATGGGAAATATGGAAGTGTGCAAGCAGACATGGTGCTAGAGGAGCTGACTGAAAGTTTTACAACTTGATGCAAAGGCAACCAGGAGGAGACTGGCTTCCATAGGCAGCACTGGGCGGAGCTGGAGCACCAGGAGCCCTCAAAACCTGCCTACACAGTGACGAACTTCTTCCAACAAGGCCACACCTCCTAACAATGCCAGTTCTCATGGGTCAAACATTTTTAAACCACCTTAACCATTCAATACCTATTTATTTCATTCCATTCTAGGTGCCAGACTCTACCTGAGAGCATGCCAAATGAAGGATGAACAGTGTCAGACAAGACAAATGAGAAAGGCCTGCTGAAGAATTGAGGTAATTCAGCTAAAATTCATCCCAGGGTGTGAGGAGTCATAATTTTCAATCACCAACCACCGAGACAGGAGGCAGGGCTGCATTCAGGTTGATCCTTGATCCCTGCATTGTTGGCATGGTAGAGAATATTGAAGATCATCCGGTGACATTGATTTTTAAAATTTTTTCCAGTCCTGCTTTGAACAAATTTTTCTTTTAAAAAAAAAACATGGTGGCTTCCAGTGATTACTAGAAAACTACTAAGATGCTCCCATAGATGAATCTTGGAAAGCCTCAGCCTTGTGGATGAAGAGACTCCAATATGTAGATGATCAATCTATTGCTTCCTCTCCAAGTTATAGACAAGAAGTTCTGTGAACTCAAGATTATTCACCAAGGGAGACTTGGGAAAGATGTCCTTTCTACAGCCTCAGGTCTGTATATGTCTGCTAATTCAGCCAGCATGAGTTTGAAATGTTTTTTTAACTGCACTGATTTAATTATGCAGAATTTTGTCATTGTTCCCTTAATGATACAATTTAACAATTATTTAGAAAGTATTTGTGATGGTTTGTATAAGCTGGGCCCAGGGAGTAGCACTATTAGAAGGTGTGGCCCTGTTGGAGTAGGTGTGGCCTTGTAGGAGTGGGTGTGGTCCTATTGAAGTGGGTGTGGCCCTGTTGGAGTAGGCGTAGCCCTTGTGGAGTAGGTGTGACCCTGTCAGAGTGGGTGTGGCCCTGTTGGAGTAGGTGTGACCCTATCAGAGTGGGTGTGGCCCTGTTGGAGTAGGTGTGGACTTGTTGAAGTGGGTGTGGCCTTGCTGGGGTGGGTGTAGCCTTGTTGGAGTGGGTGTGTCACTGTGGGGATGGGCTTTAAGACCATGGTGTCAGTTCACAGCAGCAAAACCCTAACTAAAACAGTATCCTCATGACTTTGTACATCATTTGTCACCTAGAGAAGATTTAAAATGGAACAAAGAGGTCTGGAGAGATGGCTCAGTGGCTAAGAGAGCTTGCTGCTCTTCCAGAGGACGCAAGTTTCATTCCTGGAAACCATGTCAGAAAATTCACAGCCACCTGTAACACCAGGTCCAGGGAATTTGTCACTCTTTTGGACTCTGCACATACTTGCACACATATGATACCTATGAACACATACACACAAACACACGCACACTCTCACATTCTTGCAGTATAAGGAAGAATATATACAGGTTATGCACAAACCCTGTACCACTGCCTGTACAGGACTGTAGCATCCTTTGATATAGGTGTGCTTGTCCCTGAAATCGGTCTGCATGGTACTGAAAGATGACTGCAACTACATCCCATTTGTACAGATTCAGCATCTCTGTTCACCCAAATGCTTGAAAGCAAGAAAGGAGACCTGTAAAACTGCACCACCGCGCCCCCTAGTGGTTGCATTAGGTTGATTACCTGTCTACTCCAGATCTACAAAAAAAATAGGGAATTTGATGGGCTGATGAATCAGCAGATATTTAGGCTTCTGCTACCCATGGAGAAAATGCACTTGACTTACATGCATTATCTGACCCCACGTTCAACTCCAGTAGTGCTTATAGGCAGAGATGACGGAAGCCACAAACAGGAGTTAATATGATGCATTGCATTAATATGTTTAACCTAAAAAAAAAAAAAGAAAAGAAAAGAAAGAAAAAAATAAAAAGAAAAAGCATTTTCTCTTCATTTTTTTTTTTTTTTAACCTTGCAGAGTGCATATTGTTACATGGAGTAATTTGCAGCCCCTGAGAAAGGATGATTTTACTGGCCACTTCTGACAGACAAATCGTATTTATTCCTTTGATTTTATTCTGCTATTAATAAAACTGACATTTGAAGTTGACTGTGCTCGGTAATGTAAGTCTGCCTTTACAAGCGTCCGGGCGTCATTCGTGATTCTGCTTCCAGGAACCCATCTCTATATATGTAGCAAATTTTGTAGCTCCGACTAGCCTGCTGTTCTGCCAATCACCGGATGTATCTTTTAATTAAGTAGAAAAGAGCTCTTAAAGGCACACATAAGCCAAGGAAAGTCTATTTCTGGCTGACAGCGACATCTCATTTGCTAGCAAAAGTACAGATTGACAGAAAAAGCTAGATCAAGAAAATTGATCATTATTCGGACACTGGACTGAGTCAATATATGTAAATCCATCCCCCAGTGGCGGCAGGCAGGGCAACGCTTGCCTGCAGAAGCCAAGCACCGCCTGGCTACCTGCTCAGCACACCCCAGCCTGTTCCCTTAATGCAGCGAGATTCGAGTTCTTTTCCTCCCCAAAAAGCTCTTTTGTATTCATAACTTCAGTTTGGATGCGGTTTGGAGAACTACTTACACGCTACCATCTCTCGAGTCAATACAATTTGCAGTAAATACAGTTTAGGTTAGAGCGGTGATATGGATGCTGTGGGAATTTCTTTGTGATTTTACCACTGGTATTTTTTTTTGAACTGTTTTAAATGTTCTCTGCTTTCAAGTCTGTGTCTTTAAAGTGAATGGTTTTCACAGAACTGTTGTGAGGATCAAGTAAAATAATAGATTTGAAAGAGACTTTGAAAAAATTAAAAGCATTATGCAAATAGGAAATGATTTTTTTTTTTTTTTTTTTTTTTTTTTTTTTTTTTTGTGACTCAAGGTTCTTTCAGTTAAGGGCAAAGCTTCCTAGATATTTGAAAGCCTGTTGTAATCTTGATTTAAAACAGTTGAAGATTCAAAGTGCCTGAAACGCAAGACTTAGCAATATGAAATACAAATTATGTATTTAGTTATCCCTTAACATTTTCTCAGAGAGAAACAGTTGTGAGCTTCACGGTATCAAACAAGAGTCATGTTTCTACTCTCAGGAGAAAAATTCAACACATGTCAATCTGCGTCTTTCAAGAGCTCTGAGCAATGCCACCTTTGCTCGCAAGACTAGGGAACCTGTGTGAGAATGAAGCCAGTAATATTTTGGGGGATTGAAAATTATAGGAAGACTAGCATATATATATATATATATATATGTGTGTGTGTGTGTGTGTGTGTGTGTGTGTGTACGGACATACATATATGTTTGTATATGTATGTATATATGTATATGTATGGAAAATATGAAGTTGTATGGAAAATATAAAGTTGCTTTCCAGATTGTGTGTGTGTGTGTGTGTGTGTGTGTGTGCCATCCTCCAGGTGAGTTAACACTCATGATGCCAGGGAAACCCTTTTGCAAACTGTGGGAGTGGTGAGGATGGTGATTATAGATACATAATGAGTCCTCAGAAGTAGTTCTGGGACTCCAGAACTAACAAACTAACTAACTAGCTAACTAGCTATCTAGCTAACTTACTAAGTTGATAGTTCACTTACACTCAAGCATGTCACATCTCACACACACACACACACACAGTGAAGAGTTCATCCTATAGGGAGCAAATGTGCCACTTACCTACACACAGAGAGAGTGGCCAGAGATGGCTGCATCGGCAAAGTCATGTTAGAGTAGAGAAGTCTGTTGAATGACTCTTAGTTCTTGATCTTGTTTTTAAAGAAAAATTTAAAGGGTGTTATCCTACAACCTCTTTCTCAAATATGGCTACTGTTTCGCACTCTGCCCACACTATTTCTCCCATGGCACTCCCATGGCCTCTACTAAACCCCACGGGAAGGCTTCCCAGAGTCCAGTGCAACCTCACCCACTACCCTCAAGTTTCTTTCTAGAAACTTCTGACCACCAATACAGGAAGACACACTTTCACTTGTAGCCTGCTTTGTCTCTTTGTAATCATGACGGTTGAGCATGTAGTTTCTTCAGATCTCATCCTTTCCCTTGGGTGGCTTCTATCTAGGCAGACAAGTACCCAAGATGTCCTCCAGGGTCAACCTTAGCTCTCCAAACTGTGGTTCAGGCTCAAGCTCTGATATCCCATTCCCACAGGACAGCAACTTTGCTTAGCTCTTAACCTCGAACTTCAACAAGGATACATTTGCCACGGCAAATGTGTGGTTATCCTAACATGCATGTTCTATGTGAATGGCGGGGCCTCTTGGTAATCCGCTAAGAATTGTTTTATAATGTCATAACATGCTTCCCTGTGTTGTTCTAAGTTAAATATTTCTGGGCATAAGTTTATACATCTATGAACTCATGGAATTAAACTTATTTAGTATGATTGAATCAATGGTTGTATCCTGTCTGAGATAATTACCTCATCTTCCATCAAGAGGAGCTACTCTATGCTGTCTCCTGAGTCACTTTGACATAACTGCCACCATCTTTTATAGTACCCTTGTTCTGTGATATGTTACAGACTCAAAATAGACTCAAGTATTCAAGAGTAGAATCTGCTGGTTGGGCTTGATTATGTCTTTCTAGATCCGAAGAAAACTGGAAGCCAACAGTCTTAACTCATTTTCTGTGGTGGTAACAAAATACTGTAGTGTTGGCATATACTGTTCAGCAACCTCTGCCTAGGGAATGCTGTCACCCACAATAGGCTGGGTTCTTCCTACCTCAAATAATAATAAGTAGACTTTCCCTATAGAAAGACCCATAGTCTAACCTGATTTTGATAATTCCCCATTCAAACTCTATTCTCAGGTGAATCTAAGTTATGCAAAGTTGACATTTAAAACTAAACACTACAATAGATCAATAAAAAGAGCAATGGTGTACATTTGGGTCACGATTACAATAGCTGGTATCAAACACGTCGACAACAAGATCTGCGTAAAGACATTGGGCAGATTTATAACATTCAGAGAGACAGAATGAGAATAAATCTCAGGCAAAAGTGACAAGAGGTAGCCTCGTTTTCTGATAACCTACTGCTGTGAGAACCAGGGCTCATCTAGAATTACAGTAATTCCTTTTGAGAGTGGCATCCCCAGTAGAGTCAACACCTTCTGCTAGACCTCATCCCTTAAAGTCCTACCACCCCACAGACAGCTTTAAGCATTTCCTTCAAACACTTGAACTTAACTTTTAAATTGTATCCAGTTGGAGGGCAGGCTATCTCACCTGATGTTCCTCTGTTGTCCTCCCCTTTCTCCTCCCTCCTCTCTGTGTATGAGTGTGTCTGTGTGTGTGTGTGTGTGTGTGTGTGTGGATGTATGCGGATGCTTATGTGAGTGCATATGTGTTATATGTGTTTCCCTGTACATAAAAGCCAAAGGACAACATTAGGGGTCATGCCTTGACCACCATCATTCCTTTCAAAGGCAGCATCTTTTAGTGTCCTGAGTCACTGATTCTGAGAGGGTGGCTTACCCGTGACCCCCCCGGGATCTGTCTGTCTCACCCTCCCAATCACTGGAATCACAGGCAAGCACCACCATCCTTCTTTCTTCAGAATGGCTTGTTGGGTTCCAGGAATTGAACTCAGGTCTCGATGCTTACGAGGCAAGCTTTCCTGAACATTTTCTTTCTCCAGCACAATTGTTTATCTCTGTTGTTAGGTCACGTACACATTGCACATTGGGTTATGCCCCTTGGACTTATTTCCTGTCTTCAATTGTACAAGGAAATTGATATTTAATTCCACTCATGCTTAAGGGAAATATGGCTGTTGGAAACCCTGTTTTAACATGCAGGGATTTTCTTTTATTTTCAATCTATTAAGGGATAATACTTTTGTGAAACATGAGGAAAATAAATGACTAGTGAAACGATTCATGAGTTCGGATGTTCTAGCAATGTCAAAATGTCATGTAAGTCTCAGAACACTTATTCACACATGCTGTCTGTTCCAACTGTGGTTTGGTAAGAAGCGAGAGAAAAATATTGTCCGAGCTCTTAATGTGTATGTGTGTCTGTGTGAGTGTGTGTGTGTGTATGTGTGTGTGTGTGTGTGTGTGTGTGTGTGTGTGTGTGTGTGTGTGCACTCAGTGTTCATGGAGGCCATTAGAAGAAATCAAAATTCCTGGAATTGGAGTCACACAGTGGTCAACTACCCAAGCTAGGTGCTGGGAACCAAATTCCCTCTGCCAGGTGTGCAGTACCCTTAGGTCTGACCCATCTTCCCAGCATCTTTATCCATGCTCCTGCATGTTGATATCAGTTAACAACAGGTTGTGTGTTCTTAACAGTCAGCTTGGCTGAATCGCTTGGTTTGGGGCTCACATTTTATTTCCATGGCTATTTTTAAAATATTGAGGAAATATTCTTTGGTCACACAAGTGCTGCTGTTAAGTCCTGCTGGTTGACTCACTTCCTTCTGTGGGCATTTTCATGAGGTGGTCTGAATGTTTTCTTTAAATATATATTTCAACTAGGACTTGAGAATTGGTTCAGTAGTTAAGAGTACTTGTTGCTCTTGAAGGAGAGATCTGGGTTAAGTTCCCAACATGTATATCATAGCTCCAACCTGTCTCTAAGTCCAGGTCCAGGGGATCTAGAATCCTCTTCTGGCTTTTGGGAGGGCAATGGGCACACATGTGGTACACAAAAATTCACACAGGCAAACACACATACACATTAGATAGAAAGGCATACAGACAGAAAGACAAATGTATGAATGTATGTATATATGTATAGATAGATAGATAGATGATAGATAGATAGATGTATAAATGTGTGTATGTATGCATGTATAGATGAATGGATAAGTAGATGGATAAAAATAGATGAATAAATGAATGAATTTAAAGAAACAATTACTTTGACCATTATAGGTTAATTTTCTAGACCTCTTGATAGCTACTATCAAATTACCTTCATCCAGTAACTTATAGAAAAAACCTAATTTGTTGTGATTTGGAGACTTTAAACAATTTGATGAAACCCCCATCTCAAAATACTTGTAGATGCACAAGATTAAATGCATGAAACTTCAAAGGAAGCAAATTATAATGGTATGCAATCATAACAATAATTTAAATGTATAATATTACAGCAACCCACTGTTTTTTTCACTGTATGTATAGGTTCATTGTCCTTCATTATTAAGACATTAATATGATGTGGCTTTTGAATAATAAGATCTAAATATAGTCAAGTAGAAGCCTGAGAAGGAATGAATGCAATTGTATTGAATATATTTTTGAAACCTGTAATTTGATACTGTGTGACTGTATGTGACTCTGTGTGTGTGTGTGTGTATGTGTGTATGTGTGTGTGTGTGTGTGTGTGTGTGTGTGTGTGTGTGTTCTCGAGCTCACACTAGCGCACAGCCGTGCATGCACATTGCACATGTAGGTGTGTGGGCATGTTTGAGATAGTGGGATGCATGTGTTTGTGTTTGTGTGTTCCTGTATATGACAACTGAGATAAGCCCAAGGTGGACCTTCCACAGAAGTCATCAGCGTTCGTTAGGATGATGTCTCTCACTAACTTGGACCTCATCAGGCAGGCTTGGCTCGCTGACCAATGAGAATCAAGAGCCATCTCTTCCTCCTTCCACAGTGCTGAGACTATATCGTAAATCACTGTGGCAAGGAGGGTGAACCGGGCCCTCATGCTCTCATGGTGAACATTTTCTGATTAAACCATCTCCTCAGTCTTACGTGAGTGGTGATTTTATGAAAACCTTGTGGGGGCTGTTAAGGCTCTTCTTTGATGCACGGCTGACACATTTCAGCTAGTTAGTGAGACATACAACTTTGGCTGTTGTACATTTCTTACAGATTCACATGCCAGAAGTTTAGTCTTCAGTGTCCCAATGTTGAGGTGCAGCTTTTTAAGAGTCCCTTGGGACTGGGGACGTGGTACAGGCATCAAGAGCAGTTGTTGCTTCTGCAGAGGAGCCAGTTTGTTTCCAAACAGCCACACAGGGCTACTCACAACCACTTGTAACTCCAGTCCGAAGGGAGCCTATGCTTCTTCCTGGTCTCTGCAGACACCGGCACTCATAATACATACATACATACACACCACTCATACACCTAAAATCATAGATAGATATAGACACATATTTTTAAAGGCAAGGTTTAGTAAAAGTAATCAACTCCCTAGGCCACTAATTATAAGTGTCTCTCAGGGAGCACACTCTCCAGAGAGTGGACTATTGTCCTTAACATACCTGACATGTTTCAAACCTCTAGTATATAGCTCGTGCTGTTTCCACTGTTCATTGGCATTGTGGGTCAGTGGGTACAGGTGGAAAAGAACTAACCAGAGGCTGAGCAAATGAGGCAACTCAGTCTCCCAATCTTGAGCTTCAGAGTTCCAAAGCTATGAGATAAATGAACCTCTTTTATGGTAAATTACCAGCTTCAGGCATTTTGTTACAGCAATGAAGATTGACTTATATACCAATGGGGTCCATTAGTCTGAACGAATTTTATCCACTGATCTTAAAGTATGGAGATCCTGTGTTAGGCATCTCTGGTTTTGATTTGTTGAACCATTTATGGTCTCCTAACTTCTCTGATGCCTTTTTTTTTTCTTCATATGAAAATTATTTTTACAACGTGTCTCTCTTTCGTATCTCATTTATCTTCTTGTGTTGTCTTTCCTGTTTTCTTGCTTTTGTGGTCCTTGGCTCAGTTCCAATGGGACATGGTTTCTATTATTCTATTTGGAGGGATTTTTACTTTACAAACATTTTTTTTAATCACCTACAATCACCCTGCTTAAGCTTTTGTTTGGTGATCAACTCTCAAAGCATCTACTATTAGAACAGCTTGGTTTTTATAGTTCCTTTTGAGGTTTGGTTTTGATTGCTACATAGGCATGCCTCCCTCCCTTCACACGATATGAGGGGGTTACTCTGCTGTCTATACTACACTTCAAATTATTCCCTTTGCTCTTTGGGGACTAAGTAGGATTTTTCTGTGCTTTATGGAGGGAACAGAGTCCCAAAACAACTTTTCTAGAAACATGACCCTCAAACTTCCTTTTCTTTCTGCCTCCTCTCAAAACTACCCTGACAGGTAAGGAGCCAGGAAAAGGTAGAGATGATTGTCTCAGCCCAAAGACAGCAAGTGAATCCTCTCTCAATGGTTTTTGTTGTTGTTGTTGTTGTTGTTGTTCTACTCAAACCATAAACAGGTTAGGAAATGTCCATTCGCCTTGGAGAAGAAGCCTTTCTTTATTCAATTCTTCTAACTCAGACACTGTTTCCTGTTGTAAATCCCAAACCACAATAAAGCCCATTTAAGGAAAACGCAATTTTTGTTGCGGTGGATCTCCAACCCCCATAAGCCAATGTAAGAAAAACACAAATCAGTTGTACACTTATAAACTGCTGCCTATATTGGACAGTCATGCCTTTAGAACACTTTCCTTCTCAGCTATGAAATCCCTGCTACTTGTAGTTTCTCCTGGCCATGCGCATCTGCTCCATTTTCCTTCCAACAACTCTTCCTCTGTCCTCCTCGGTTCGCCATTTTCTCCAACTCCTCCTCCCTTCCTCTTTCTGTCTTTCCCGGAAAACCCACCTCTTTAGTTTTGCCCAGTGATTGGCTATTTGTCATCCATCCCAGCCAATCAGATAATTAAGTAAAATTCCTCTACGGTTTTCAGATACAACTCAAAATAGTATTTCATCGACTAAGTTTAGTCTCTGGCCTCATCAAGTTGACAAGAGAAATTAACTATTCCAGCCATAAGGTCATGATAGATGTTAGGCAACACCATCCCCATTGTCAAGAGCATCATCACCACCATCATTACTATCCCCATCACCCATGTAACTAATAATTAGTAGTTTAAGTCTGGGGGTTGGAGGGAGAGCAACAGGTAACAGATAACACAACCACTGCAATACAGAACAAGGTTAGCTACTCATCTAAGGGCTCGAAGATTAAAACTGAATATTACTGATAAGTGTTTGATGTAGCATGTCTCGATGCTGCAGGCATCTAGCATATCATAACTCTATATTTGACTTGTCTTCTTTCAAATGATAGGTTCATCATAGTCTGTGAAAGGGCTGTATAATAAATCTAGATTATCTTACCTCTGTTTTGTTCCAGCACTACATACTAAGTTCTCTTTATAAAGTAGGCATCTGCTATTCACCTGGGCAGCACATTTATCTCTACAGATAGACAGTGTCTGGCACTTTCATGATGGTGTGTCATGAACTCAGAGAGCATCATCACTCTCCAAAATGTTTCCCATCTCCTTTCCCAGAATTCCCTACTTATCATCGACTTCTCCTGATGTTTCCAATGGGAATCTGTATCTGTCTCCACACCAGGATTATGCCATGGCACCTCTGTCTTGAGCTCAGTGTACACGTTCTACCGTGATCACAGGCCATGAACAGCAGGCACCAGACCATGTTTGAATCTGATAATCAGACAGGCTGTGTAAGCCTAAAGTGTTTAAGTCACATTATTTCAAAATATTCATGATCATTCTGCTATGTCCCCTCGGGGATTGGGAAATTAAGCTCTGAAATTTAGTCATTGTCATGCATATGAATATGAAATATGAATTAATGAAAATCCATTCAAAATGCAAGCCAGGGGCTTCTTCGCCGTTATCCTTGTCAGGCACAGTGGTATGGGGTAAGTTGTTACAAATCTGCTTTAACTTGCTAGTAATTTTTTTCTCAGGAGCTCTCAGGTGGAGAGCAGACACAGGGAGACAGAGTCGGGATTCACACAACTGTCTGTGTTCCTATCACAACTTCCCCAGGTTTTCCACAGAGTCCTTGGGATTCTTCAGGAATCAGACCCATGCTAATAAACTCAACATATGCAGATTTCTCCTCTTTTGCACATAGATGGGTTTGCTTCGTTTTGCAGACACTAATGCGGCCATAAGCTACGCTGTTATTGTCTAGTCACTTTCTCTCCAACCCGTCTCTACCTCTGTTGCACAAATCCATCATTTTCTCTAAACTCTCCTAGGTCATGTTCCTGATCTCTCTGAAATGAAAGCCAGGCTTTAACAACTGGGTCACCTAAAAATGAACATTTCCTAAATGCTAATGTGTCTACTTTAATAAAAAAAAAAAAAGATCTGTAATCGTATGTGCTTGGCAAACATGGGATAAAATAAATACCTAGTAGATTTCTATTGTGGGGTATGTGTACATGTGCTGTTTATATCAAATTTCTCAAAGTCTTTAGTATGCAAATTTAAATACTCACTGCGGTTCAAACAGAAACATTGGAGTATTTATGTTGAAAATATCGACAAGAACGTCTTCTTTTTTTTTTCTTTTTCCAATAAGAAAAATTAGCACCTTAAGGTCCAAGTGCTACAAATCTCCAAAATATATCTATCAAATTTTGATATTCATGAAAGTGTGTTTTATGGCCTATACTGTGAATGATTTTGAGGTGTATTCACAGATTGTTTAAAAGAATGGATGTTCTCCATCCATTTTGTGGAATTTTCCAGCTATGGCTGACTGATCTGTGATATCATTCATCTCTAAAGTTTCTCTGCTGATTTTTAGTTCGGGTGACTTATGTAAAGATGACAGTTGATTACCAGAGTCTCCGTTCCTTTTTGTATACATCTTATGTCTTCTAGTGTCTACACAACTGGGAACTCCAACATCAGGGCATAAAGTTGTCTTACCTTCTGGGTGAATTTTGCTCTTTACTAATGCGTAGTGGCTTTCTGGAGGCAGAGAGTGTACCCTAGGGTACCAGTTGGAGAAAATGTAGTTCAGAGGCTGTGGAAGGGCTAAGGAGAGCAAGATGCCAGTAAGGACACGAGGGGCAATATGAAATGGACAGATTAAGTTAGGAATAAGGAAGAAGGCATATCTCTAGAGGTCAGAGATCAGAAAAACGCAGTTTATTTATGAAGGCTTTTCTGGTGGGATAGGAGCTAAAATGCAGCAAGCAAAATACAAACATGTAGCAAAGTTTTAAAAGCTAAAATTAAACATTTGAAAATGTAATGAAGTGGAAGGACTTCGGTCGGCATCTTTTCATCGTTGGTGTGATGTGGTTCCTCTCTCCTTGTTGTCTCTGAGTTGTCTGTGCCATCAGTCAGCGTCGGGAGAGGCTGCTGGCCTCAGTAATTCTAACAAGTCAAACCATCCTTCTAGATGATAAAACGGGCAAAAGTGTGCTTTCTGGTCTGAGCATGCCCAGTCCCATCGCCTGCCAATTACATGCCCATCTCCGGTATTTTAGGAATCATTTCTAAGCACAGAGTTTTGTGGGGGTGAGGTGCTGTGTTGTGGATGGCCCACCTTTTTGTCTTACCCTCCTGCATACTTTTCATTTTTTCGTGCTGTAGCCCAGGCTTGGCTAGGGATGGAGTTGCCTTCCCTGCCTTTCACTGCCTCCTGGTGCCAGCGTCAGGCTGTTGTCTCCTGCCTCAGTCTCCACAGGCTGCTGTGTCAGTGTGGTTCTTTCTCTTCTATCCAGTCTCCACACTGGTTCAACCTCTGCTCCTGTTTCCATACCCTCGACACATTTTTGAATCCAGGGACAGCAGTGCATGATGGGAATGCTTCCCTGGCCACTCCCCCTGGGTAGCGCTTTGTGAGAAGAGGGTGGATGTTGGCTGGCTGCTGCTAAGCAGAGGAATTCCGACTCTGGCTTATTTCTTTAGTTCTTTCTCTTAGGGGAATAGAATCTATAATTATTTTATTCCAAAGTATTTCACCTGCTTTTAAACAGATGTGGCTCTTAATCCATCATTGTGCCTAGAAGTTTTTCTAAATACAAAAATTATATAACTTTATCACAAAAACTTTCAAAATATGCAAAACCTAAGGAAAGATTTAGAGCTCTATATACTCTCCAGATATAACCAAGATTTGTTTTCTTTTCATTTCCTCGCAGATCTTTATGTTTTAAATATTTTATTTAGTTGTGGTCACACAGAATGTTAAGAATTCAAATGTCGAGTTCAAACCTCCTTTTAAATTTATAAAGGTTATACCATACATAAAGCATGTTCCTAATGTTTGATTGGGATGGGCTTAAGCAAGTGATATTGTACATCCTCTTCCTTTGCAAACACTGTGCTCTTCTGCATGCCTTGGGTGCTCCATGCTGACGACAGAAGCCAATGCTGAAGGGCTAACCAACACATTCCACTATCATCCTCCAGTGTCCAATCCCCTTCTATCCCCAGACATAATGACTACCGAATGTACTATTCCCTTCAGCATGTACTGCTGTTTGATGCTTGAAAACCTAAGAAAAACAAGAGTTGATTGGTGCCTAAGCGAACAAAATTGGAACAGTTATATAAGCAGTCTTTACCCATTTTCATTTTTACCCCTTCGGTATTTGCTCCCATAACGTTAGATGCAGCTCAGTCGGAGATGGTTGATAACAGTCCACAGCCTGCTGCAAATGTTTGCCTTATTGTTTTCCTGTTGCTGGATGCCGTATATGTGTTTTGTCGTTATTAGTGAGGCTGATCATAGGCATGGCCGCTGCCAGATCTGCTGGTTGTCGCCATGCTCATTTCAAAGGAAGCTGTGTTCTGCACAGCCTCATTCACAAGATTCTAGACAACTCTCTCGATTTCGTACAGGTGGAGCCAAACTCAAATTCTTCTCCCCTCTAATATATCTGAAAAGCATATAGTGATGGTCCTATTTTGAATATCTATGAAAACAGAAATGAAATTATTTTCCTCTTTATTCGTTTGAGCGGCAAGTCTTGCTTCTGTGATGCTCTGGTGTCACCCACGGATCTGGGATTTTAAAGTACTCATTGTCTTCTTAATAAAGTAATATGCATTCAAGTGTGGAGAAACTCCATTTCTAGGGAAAAGGCTGACCTAAAGCCTCACCATTTCCTGGTTAAATAACATTAACACTTAGCTGGATTTTCTTCATGACGTTTCAGCATCCAGCGTTGCTTTATTTAACGAAAGTGAGAGGAGTCTGTGCCGAGGAACTCACTGACAGAATTCCCCAGTGGGCTGGGTCTAACCTTTCTACAGTAAGTCTCGGTGGCCGGATTATCTAAGACACAGACACACCATCACTCAAACCTTTGGTACCAGCGGCAGCTAAAATATAGTTCTTTGTAATTTTTACCTTTAATATAGCACAAAAGAAAGACCCTAGCTGATTCTCTGTTTATTTATTTGTCTGTTTGCTTGATTGCTTGTTTTCTGTCTACCAGAAAACACAGAGGGCCACGCAGGCAGATACAGTGAGAACCACAAGCTTTTAATTTGTCTCTCTGACTTTGAATTACAATATTCAATTGATTGTTGCCATGAGGAGACTTAACAGGTACGGAGCCCTGGATCTCTCCTTTTGCTTCTTGTGTTTTATTTCTTGGTGGTTTCTAGACCATCTCGCACCATATTTAAATACCAAAGAGAGCCCCTTGGTAAGTAGTTTGCAGGACTCAGAACAATGAGAAACAGCTTTCTGATACTGTTGCATAGGAAATAAAATCTGTGGGGTTTTGTTACATCTTGGGTCACAAACTTTCCTCCTCCCAAATAAAGATTTTCCTCAACTGTTTGCCGTTGTTCTTAGAAAAGAGTGATGATTCATCTTTTTTTTTTCCAATGAATTTTTTATTAATCTTTCTATTTGTTTATATCTCAAATGATATCTCTCATTCCTGGTTACCCTCCCCATTCCACCACCTACCTACCCACTCTTGCTCCACCGTTCCAGCATCCCCCTACAATGATCAATCTTTACAAAGTGATATTTTTCCTTCAGAGCTGTTAAATTCAGGGATCGATTTTATTCTTCTAATTCAAACATTTTAAGTAGCCATGTTCAATTAGAAGTCTCTGCTCTGGTTGACAGCGTGTGATGAAGCCTCTGCCCTGGGTTCTTACTATTTCAGGTGGCTCAGGGATCCAACTCTTTCCTTGGCATATGGCTTTGTTTATTGTCCCTCTCTGGTTGTTGTGGTCTCCTCACTGAAACATGGGAGTGACGTGGCTCCCTCTCCACCCTCTGCCCTGACAGTGGCATCCTTCCTCCTCCCTCTTCATCATTTTCTCATAATTTTCTACTGACTCTTTGTGAATTTCATAGCAGCCCAATTCTATCATTCCCCAGTCCTTCCATACCCACCCCCACCCATGTAATCTCCAGGCAAAAGAAAACAAACAAATAAATAATTCTGCTTTGGAAGCTGAGGTGTGTCCCACAGTACACCCATTAGCCCAAATAGCTTTACTCACAAATGTTCATTGCCAGCAGGAATTGCTGTGGCTTCTACCATACCATCAATACTAAACCCTAACCATCAACACTTGGACTCCCAGCATCGTGCCGTTGGCCTGAGTCATGGAGACTTTGCTGCTTTGCTTCTTCAGGACCAGTCTCTTTACATGCTCCAGAAGTTCACAGGATGTTGGTATGAACCAGCCCTGGGCCTGGGCCTGAGGGATAGATGAGTTGGTCAGCCTGGCCATCTTCCATGCTCATGCCCTCAGGGACAACTCTCCTGCACCCACACCACCAGGGCCAGCAGCATCCCCAGGGCCAGCTCTCCTATGCTCGTGGTCACTGCTGGCACCAACTTGAGGTGACCTGTGAAGAGACATAAAGCTCAGCATAGCCCTTAAATATCAACATGGCCTCAGGCAACATCCCAGACAATAGATGTTCGCTTGGCTTTTGGTGGTAACTTAGGTCCCGGTAAAGGACTCAGACCCCTGCTGTGGCAGAGCCATGGACCTAGAAATGGCTCTCTGTGGTAGCAGGGTCCCATGGCCTCAGGGGGCAGCACTGGCCTCTTGCTCCTCTGGCTGTCTTCCACCCAGCCTGTGCCCTACAGTGGTGGGCTGGGCCTGTGGCATCCGGCTCCGTTTCCCTCTCTTCCTCTTAGATTATTTTTAAGTGTTCCAGCGCTGGCCCGGTGCGTCATGGGTTTGATTTTCTTCAGTGTCTGCTCTGTTTCTTCGTTGTTTGTTTTGATGTTGCTGTTCCATTGTCGATGTCTGAGAGTAGTGGTTCTCGACCTTCCTAAGGCTGAGATTGTTCGAGAGTCTGTCCTGTTGTGGTGACCCACAACCATACAATTATTTTACTGCGGTCTCATAACTATAATTTTGCTACTGTTATGAATTGTAATGTAACTATCTGATATGCAGGATATTTGATATGCAGCCCCCAAGGGGATTGAGACCCACTGGTTGAGAACTACGGCCCTAGATTTTTTTTCCTTACCCAAGAATCGTCTGCATCAGTACCTTCTGAACTTAAAGGGGCTGGACCTGTGAATCTCTGCTACAGATCTATGTACACCTAAGGTCTTGAGTTCCACTAATGGTGATGCAAATTTCTGGCCTTTTCTGTAGACCTAAACACCTCATTGGCTACTTTCTGGTCCTCTTATATGTCTACACCAATCACGTCTTCTCTCGGCTTGTCGATCAGTGTGTTTAACCCCTTCATTCCTGTTTCCTTATTTTCATATATTTATTTTAACCCTTTGAGCAGCAAGAAAAGATGCCTATTGATTTTTACTTGTAAAACATGCAAATTTCCCTCAGTCCTTTTCTTTGTGCAGATGGCTTGGCTTCTCTGCACATCCCAGCTAGAACATGTATGGCACTAACTCCTTGTGTCTTTTAGACTTTCATCTATACTATTCCTTCTGTCTAAAAAGGAAACGCTTCCATTTTCCACTGTTAAGATTTTTGATATTTTCACAACTGAATATCTATAAATGGCTGGACAAACTACGATGTTCATTTCATGTTTTTCAAATCAAAAACTTTTCTTACCAGGGAAATGCATAACATATGATATATGATATATGTTATAAGATTAATTGATTATGATATATGATATGTGGTATATGATGATATGTGATAATACGTGATATAATTAATATATGTGATATGTGATATATAATATATGACATATGATGCAATCAACATATAATATATAACAATATAATATATAGTTATGTAATATATATAGAAATACCTTATTTAAATTACAAAAGGCTCACATTAATAAGTAGATTCCAAGTCTTAGAACTTATCTATATGTCCTTGAATGAAGACAAGACAGAGTTTGGTGGCCCATTTCATTCTCCCTGCCTTTACCTCAGATCCTTCTTTCAATACGTACCTATGTTCCCCAGGAGGAATTCACTAATCTTTGTTCTTAATGAGACAATGAGACTCTAATGGTTGTTTTTAGGATCATGAGGAAAATACACATGAGCAACTAAATTCTCACTTCCATTCCTCAGCTTTGTCTCTGAAAATCTCTTTGGCATGCCTCTGAAGACCGGGTGTGGCAGTCAGGTTCTTTGGGGGGGCAATCAACAACTTGGAAATTAGCTTAGGCTCATTGAAGAATGAAGGTAGATTGAAAAATACCAGGAGCTCAGGAGTTGTTGGGCAACCCAGAGACCAACTTCAAAAGACTAAGAAAAAAAAAATGGTCTCCTGGAAACTTGGAATCAAGGGCTACAGCAACCTCCAGAACAAGCCACAGCAAGAATGATGTGGCTACCTCCAGGATGACTAAACTCCAACTGATGTGGCAATGTCTGCTTGTTAGTTTGTCCAGGTCAAATTCCAGAGAGAAAACATGGATCCCATTGGATTTAGAGCACATATCTATCTGGGACATCAGAGTTCCTGATTAGTGTCCCAGCACACAGCATGTGGAGAGCAAAGAGCAGCCCTCTAAGAACCAATGTGCTGACGAAGGCTAACAGACCCCGAGGAGCTAAGCTAACATCCTAAGAATGTCAGCTGCAGGTGAGTATCGGCCTGAGCCTTCGATGGTTATCCATGCTATTGCCATTCCCAGTATTCTCATCACTGATGAGCCTCAAACATGTTCATCTTCTTAGTGTCCTCGCTTTGAGAGCTCACATCTGAGCAGGCAAGAAATTTGTAAATCAGATCCATCAGGAGCCAAACCGTGCCAGCTCAATACACTTTTACTGTGTGGTCTTGAACAGATTATTTAAATTTTCCTAATGGATTCAGGAATTTTTCAAGAAGTCAGTGAGAATGCCGGGCTCATAAAGGCTTCACAAGCGATAGATTATTCATCATTATGGCTATGGAAATTCGTAATGGTGTTATGTATAGAATAATCTATATTAACTTGTTATTCTCCACCTCAGCTCCGAGTAGCATCTGGAAACTATTCACTCATACTGCCAACCTTAGGCTAAGAGGAGAGACAATTCTCTCAATTTTCCCAATCTTTATGGCAGTTGAGTGGTGAGCAAGTGAGGTCCTACCCAGTAAGTTACAGAAGGGACAGTGTCTAGTCCTAAGGAAACTGAGAGAAAGCAAGCAACTGAATCAAACCCAAGCAGTTCAGGGTACAGCAGAGGGTGGCCCGCTCACAAAGCATTTGGTAAAATCTGTCTAGGTTAGATTAGATTGTATTTAGCAGATGCGGCATCAACGTATACCACATAGGCCCCCATGGTTTGGGGATTGGTTTGGTTTTGGTTTGGAGTGGGGGACATACTCATTCACACTACCACACTTGGTAAGAACAGTCAAGAGCGTAGTGATTCCAACACTCTGAGGAACATGGGACACGTTACTACACATGCATTGCTGCCTGGAATGGCAGAGGCAGCGGACAGGCTGTAGTGCTGCATCAGTGAACTCCAGAATCACATGGCCTTGTCACTCAGCTGCCAATTAAAGGCAAGGCAGCCGTGCATTAAGATATGATCATGTCCCTCTCAGATTTCTGCCTCCCTGTTATTCTTCCATCTCCCAGGATGGGTCCCTGTGCCTCCTACTAAGATCCAAATGGCTACTCTCTCTCCGGTCCATCCCAAAGAAAGAGAAAACAACAAAGCTTGGAGACCAAGCTCTCTTCCCTTCCTCCCTCCTCTGCCATTTTACTTAGACTTTACTGAGGTGTCTATTAGGACAAGAAGTTGCTTCTGCTGAATTCACAACCTGAAGCTTTGTCGTGGAGGACTAGACACGCCATGCGTAAGCAGATGAAGGAGACATTCTCTCTGTCCAATGCATACAGACTGAATTCTCAATACATGCTGACGATTCATCATGGGGCTGGGTCGTGTTTCCAACTGTGCATCCATGGGCAGAGACAGACCCACAGAGGAGAACAAAACACTCTGTGGTTTAGGCTGTTGGACTCAGCTTGTGGTAGAGCTTCCCGCTTTACAGCACAGAACAGCTAAGCCCTGCAGAAGACCCCTGCTGCCCCAGAATGGAACTAGATGTCCCCAGTCTGTCCCCCAAAGCCTGCAGCTCAGGAGACTATCTCTCCAGGTACAACATTAAGTCACTGAAATGAGCCCTTTGTATCTTTACCTAAATATGCATTGGGGGAAGCTGTCTGGTTTCATTGTTATCAATTGGTAAAACTTACCTTGCCAGGCACATTTGTGCATGTTGATAATAGCTGGTATTTTTTTTTACTGAATATTAATAACATCAATCTATTTGTCGGCATGCACCACATTGCACCAAACCTTACTCTAGGTCCCATAAACACACGAGCCGTTCTAATCACTGCATTTTGTCGAATGAGAAATTATAACGTTCACTTTGTTGGTGAAGCAGCGGAGACGTTGTCACGTATGACCCAGCTCTCAGCAACAGTGGGTAACAGAGGTAGACTTTACCTGACTATGGTTGTGACCATCCCTCTCCTACCCCCTCCCCCACCCAGCATTGCTTCCATGGTGACTGTCCTCTAAGCCTGAGTACTATGCTTATACCGGTATGCCCAGCCATTTTTATAGACCTTATTCCACTGCCTGACAGAAAACACTGCCTGTGCTTTTCCACGTGTGTGACACACACAAGTTATGGTCCACGCCCACTGATACTTGACCTAACTTAAACTCAGAAGCTTACCATCTAAGAGATCCCGAGCAAGAATGAAAAGCCTCACTTACACATCATTTGGCAGATAGGGAAACAGAGGCCCTATGATGCAGCTAATGTCTGGCACCAAAGGAGACGCTGTTCAGACATGCTGTGGGTCTGCTGGCTCAGGGAAGGGTCTTCATGTACCTAGAGAGCATGGACTGTGGAAGAAAACAACAGCTCAGAGTTCAAATCTTGACTCTCACACCTGGCGATGTGAACTAGGGTAGGTCTTTGTTGTTTCTCTGCAAATCCATTTGCAAAATGAAATATCCACCTTTCAATAAGAGCATTGACTGCTGGAGAGGAACTGTGAAGGTCCCGTTGTAGGTGCCTAGAACAGAGATGTTATTCAGAATTGTAGCTTTTCTGTATTTATTCCCTGAAACACACAGCACCGTTAGTCCTTTTCTTAATATTCCATATGTAGTGGGTTAGCCTGACACTGCTTGTATTCTAATGATAATTTGCATCTCCCAAAATGGTTGCCTTGGAGAGTCCACACATAGACTAGAACCTAGCTAGGTGACTCTGCCTTCAGTTCATTGTGACTGGTAAATAAAGATGCCAACAGCCAATCGTCGGGCAGAAGAGACATAGGTGGGATTTAGGTTCCCCAGTCTTGGGACCAAGAAGAAGAAGAAGGTGCAGGAGAGGAGGAAGGAGAAGCTGTTGTGGGTTAAAGGTCAAAAGAGGGTGGACACAAGGGCTGTCCAGTTGGAGTTAAGAGCAAGCCAGATGGACCATAGTAAATAGCAAGTGAGAACTTGGGTTATTGATAGGAAAGAGGGTTTTTACAGCATGGAGGGTAGGCAGCTGCCCGGCTATTGTACTGATTAAGGCTTATTGTAAATATAAAGTGTGCCTTTTATATGGGAACTCAACTACCAAAGGCAGGGTAGAAACCCCAGGCTGAGATTTTAATAATTTCATACTACACCATATAATTTTCCCACTGTAGGAAACTAGGGCTGTTCATGTATGAAGCAGAGTTTATTCTGAAGGCTTTCATTTTTTAATTTAAAAGAAGGGAAAAGTTTAAAAGTGCTGAGCAAATATTTCTACCGTGCAATCATTAAATATTAATCGATGCCAAAGCATTTGAAGGAGCTTTTAGCTCTTACAGGTGAGCTGAATTAGAAATTCTGACTTAAGGAAGCCTCCCCACCACTTGGGCAAAATGTCAAGGCACCAGGTACGAGGGAGAATGATTGGCCTATAAGCAACCTATGAAGAAAGATGAGATACTAGAAAATGGGGAACAAAACAAGGATTCTCTGTTTATTCCCTCTGGAATTGGTTTTCCTCTTTGGCATGTTTGAGCCCTTTTCTGAGCCAGGCTTGGTTCGGTCTGTGGTAAGGAGGGATGCCCCTAACCACTTTGTTTAGACGGAGCTGGGAAATGATGGAGTTGTTGCAATGATGGCTGAAGAGTGTGGTGGGGTCTCTCACAGTCTCCGTGAACAATACCCCATATGGTTCTCATGCCTACAAGCTGTATTTTTAGATTCGATGTGCGAGAGGAACATGGAAAATAACACACTGACGGGGCCTTAGACACATGTCATGTATCTTCCTAACATAGATGGATGAGTGGAAAAGAATATATTTAGTGAGTCCCTCTTAAGCACTCTGAGGGAAATATATACTACCAGTGGATTGACTTATGTCTCGGAGGAACATTCTTTACAAGTGAGGGACAGAGAAGACAGCATCCATCCACTTCTGGCTAGGAAATAGAAGAGAAAGATTAGCAGAAACCGGTGCAGAGACCCTATAGTACTCACTGAGGGCTTGTGGCTTTTGTCTGCCTGTTCTAAGAAACAGCACATGTGGAACTTCTCCACTGACATGTGTTGTTCTTTCACCGTTTCAAACTAAAAGTGAAAGAAGCTGCTATAGACATCAGAGCTGGAAATACAGGCGTGCACAGGAGGGCGTTGAAGGAAAACTGAGATGGGACAGGCAAGGTTCCTCCAGTAGCTGTGTGCACCAAGAGAACCACAAAGGACCATAGATGCCCTGTACTGAGAGTCATCACCATAGAACCAGGGGCTAGAAGATGACTCAGTCTGTGAAATTCTTCCCACACAAGCACAAGGACCGGAGTTCAAATCCCCAGTGCCCATATGGAAAGCCAGATGCAGTAGTGTATGTACCTATATAGTCCCAGTCCTGGGAGTTCAGACAGGAAGCCTCCTGAAGCCTTCTGACCTGCCAGTCTGACTTCAATGAGCTCCAGGTTCAGTGAGAGACCCTGTCACAAAAATTAGTTGGACTGTGTCTAGGAAGGTACTTAATATTGATCTTTAGCTTCCACATGTACACACACACACACACAAACACACATACACACATGCATACACACATACAGACATGCACATACAGACATACATATACCTACATATACATACACAAATACGCCCATGCATACACATATACATACAGACACATGCGGACACATACATACATGCAGACACACATATATACCTATATATACATACACAAACATACATACACATACATACATACATACATACACATACAATATACATGCACAAACATGCACATATACATACATACAAAAACATACAGATACATACACACATGCATACACACATACATATTCAAACACATGCACACACAAACATATACATGTACATACACAAACATATATACACAAACATATGCACATATACACATACATACACACACAAACCCATGCACATGCACACACATAAGGATACATGCACATGTACATACACATTTATACACACATACATATGTGCCCACACATACATACATAAACATACATACACTTATACATACACATTTATTCACACACATACATTCGTGCCTACACACACATGCACACACACACACACACACACACACACACCAGCATTAGACAACAGGGATGGAGAGGATCCCATCTTCAGTGATCTGTGCACTTTCCTAGAAAATGTCCCAGGTGACTTGATTCACTTCTCCCATGCCTTAGAGTACTGCTGGTTACAGCGGAGTCATCTTTATCTGGAAGTGTTCTGTGGGAAGTAGCTGCTTCACCGAACAGCCTGCTTCCTTCATGGAGCTGCCACATGCCTGTGTAGTGGTACAAAGCAACATCCACGAGTTGTCCCCTCTCTAGAACCCTAATGCTTGGTACTCTCACCAAGGTCAGTTTTGCTTCCAGCCACCTCAGGCCAATCTCAGAAACATGCCCTGATCACTACTTCTCATGAGAGTCTTTGCCTCAAAATTCACATCCAGGAACACAAGAACAGCTTCTTTCATCCCCAGCTAACATGATGCACACATAACTTAAATTTCCACATTAAAAAAAAAAAAAAAAAAAAAAAAAAAAAAAAAAAAAAAAAAACTTCCATGAAGCTTTCGGAAATGCATATGTCTAATCAACCATCCAGAACACTGGAAAACCAAATCACTGTTGATTCACTTTTTGAGGCGGCAAATAAACAGAGAAAATGAAAGGCATCCATGACAGATTCCCGCCTCTGGGCTTCCAAGTGCCAAAGAGTGTTGCACTGACTTACTGTTTGCTTCCTCGTCTTTGATTATGTACCTGCTTTGAAGGAAGATAAAGGGGAGGAAATCCAAGAGTCCTAAAAAGAGAAATGTTTGTAAGACAGTCTAACTCAGATGTGAAACCTCTGAACCATCAATCTGCAAGAGTGAAGTTCCCATCATGCCATAATGGTCCATGTATCAGAGCAAAACAAGCATTCTCTTTGGATTGGAAGGTTTCATTTTCTTTTTTCACAAAAGGGAACCCATACCTGGTACTGAAAATCTAGTAAAGAACCACTGTCCACAGAAGTCATGGGCCCTAGTGGGGTACTTACTACTGTTTCTTAAATTAATTGACAGGGTAAAACTGTCTTTGAAATATTTACATTAATACCTAAAGTGAAATGCTCCTTTCAGCCTTAATCTGAGCAGCCGTTCTTTACAGGCAACAGGAGTTAAATCAGACTAGTAGCCGTTCGAGGTACTGAGACTAAATGATGCTTGAATGCTCGCCCCCCCCCCCAAACAAGACAGTTATACCTCCGTGAAACATCAGAGGAGAGGGGGGTGGAAAAGATGAGAGAGTTGGAAGACAGGCCATGCTCTGGATAGGACAGAACCGTTCCAGTCAGAACCCACAGCAGCAGCAGGGATGAGGCATGGGTGGGAAAGAGACACTCGGGGCTCTGCTCCTCTCTGCTTAATGAGTTGCTACTGATAGATTCTGAGCGGGCAAGTCACTAACTTCAGTTGTGTAACCACCAGCGAGCTCCCCACCATCCAGTACCTAGCTCCAATCTATGTCCATACAAAACACTCTCGTGAAATTCATCTGGTCTCAAAACCAAAGTAGAAGGCAATGGGTGAGAGACTTGCATAGAAGGGGACTGGTAGGGAGTTGTAACAGAGGCCCTGTGTGATAGTAATCAGAATGCATTATATACATACATGTATACATACATACATGCACACACACACATATATATACACATATATAATATTGAAAAGAATACATTTAATCAATAATTTTTAAATTAAGAGTTGATTTTTTTTGTTTGTTTTTAACTCTAGAAAACATGGAGAGGATAAGAATCAAGTATCTGAATCGCTGGTCTTGAGGATGGCAAACCAGCCTGAGTTTCGGCGAGCAGTCATGAACACTTCAACCTGCAAATCAGTGATGACAGAGGGGCTGAAGCTAGGAAGGGCAGCAGAGACATCTCTCAGCAGGCTTGGAACACTTTGAAGGATATCAGCTTACCCTTGTCCTGTTTACTTCACCTACTTCCCCTGGCTTTCTCTCACTTCCTTCTTCTCTTTCCGATCCTTTTCTCCCTCCCATTGCTTTCTCTCTCCCTCACCCCTCACTCCTCACCCTTTTTTATCCCCCTCACTCCACTGGCCTGTCTAATTCCCTGGCATTTTTATCCAATCCTTGTTGAATCACACGTGTTGAAGTTTCAGCCCCCAAATCACTGCTTTAGGGAAGAAAAAGGATTTTTATGACTGTGTGTGCTAATATATGCCAAATATGGTGAGCTAGTTTGTTCTGTGAAACTTAATTTAAACCAATGAGGGAGGGAGGGAGAGAGAGAGAGAGAGAGAGAGAGAGAGAGAGAGAGAGAGAGAGAGAGAGAGAAGGAGGGAGGGAGGGAGGGAGGAGAGGAGAGGAGAGGAGAGGAGAGGAGAGGAGAGGAGAGGAGAGATAGATTACCCTGGAAAAAAAGCAGCCACTCCCTTGGCAGGACTTGGAGGACAAGACTTGTCCTTGTGATTTTCACAGAACTCTGTTCAGTTTTATATGGTATTAAAGAGTTTTTTTGTAGTAACAGTTTGCTCCTGTTGGAAACACTCTATTAAATTTCCTCTAACCCATGTCCAAGGAAAGCCTTGCTTCTCTATTCAGGGCTAGAATATTTTGTGCCTGTGGGTACAACCATAATAACCAAAAGTGTTACCTTCGATGCGTTCCGGGTGCATTGAAGTGTTCTCAGGTGTCTTCCATACCATTGCTGGCTCTGTGGTGACTTGTGTGACAGAGTGAATACACAGGGTCAGGGTGGAATTCCCAGGAGCCCAGATTTGAGGCCAATACACCAATGACTCTGTCGGTTTCTTGATTACAGATACACTCAGGAATACACATAATTAAAGTTAAAGATAAATCTATACACCCCATGCACATAAGAGAGAAACAAATATGAGGGAGGGAGGAGTGTATGGATGAATAAATGGATGGATGGATGAGGTTGGTGGATGGATGGATGAGGTTGGTGGATGGATGGATGAATGGATGGATGGATGGATGGATGGATTGGTGGGTAAATGGGAGAGTGGATGTTTGTATGAATGGATGAATGAACAAGTCATGAATCTTAAGGTGACAGGATATACCTGCTTCTACTGTTTCTTGTGAAATCAGAATGATCTAAGATAGAGTTGGTCTAATAAGTTATTATAAAGAAGAATAAAACATTTAAGTGGGTGATTCCCACATACTTTCACAGGCAGTGCCAGAATTTCCTGTAGTCATAAGAATAAACATTGGCAAAACTGAACTGTTATACTATTCTGATCAAAGTTTGCTTCAATAGTTCTATCGAAAGAACTCTAATAGTAATTATATTTTTATTGCAAAAATTCAGATATATTAAATTTTTAAGTAATTTTACAGAAGAATATTCCTGTACCTCAACTTAAATCCCTTCATAAATGTTTTATCCTCTTAGCACTGGGCACTTCATATACCCATCCCCTACTTAGAAAAGCATATTATTTATTTATAATGTATTTCAAGCCAAATTACAGACACCATAGCCATCTCTATAAATACTTCAGAGAATAGTATGTTCAGGGTTCAGAACTTGTTTCAAATATATTTTTCTTTGATGTGAAATTAATCAGCCACTGAATTTTGACAATTGCAAACACCTGTGTTGATCCCAAACCTATCGCAGATAAATAACATTACCAGGAGAGTTGGAGCATGTGTGAATGAATTTATTTATAGCTTCACTCAAGAAAAGGCTGGTGTGGGGAAAAATGAATGCTTTTTAAATGTCATCAGATTTCAGGGAAATCATTTTAGACTTGCTTCTCTGTGTCTCTTTCGGTGATATCTAAACTCCAAATTCAGTATTGATGGAATGGGGGGTGCTATGTGTTCATAGATGAGGTGCAGTAAGCTGGTATCAACCTACCACCTTACATGTGTTTCCATCACTTAAAAATTTAGAGACAGATGCATAAAGTTGTCAGTTTAAAAGGTATATATTAGGCCTTAATAAATTCATTTTTACTAGAAGTTTCCATCAACTTTTCAGGGACAAGGGACTCCTCTGTAAGATGGTACACACTGCCAAGTTGAATCCAGAGCCAAACTCAATTCCAACCACGTGGCACATGGTAGCTGAAGCCTTTCCAAGAACAAGGCTCCTTCTTAAGTAGCAGTGCTGACTAATTACTTCCATCAGGATAATTGCTCCTAAGAAAAGGGTACAATTACTTCTCCCAAGTAGAATATTGACATTGTTGAATGAAGAATTAAGGCACGCTGTGGTAAACTACGTGCTCAGACGGGGAATCAAATAGTTCCCAAACAATCTATTTCCCAGAACAAAATCCTCAAGCATTTCTGGTATTCTCTTAAGTATCCCTAATGAATCTAATAGGCAGTTATAGAGCAGGGAAGACTTCACCCCATCCATGGAAGTGCACGCCAGTCACACTCGTCATCGGTCAAGCACTTACAAATCCAAGAGCATGGTCAAGCATCAGAGTGTTGCATGGCATTCACCTACTTTCCACAAACACGGGCGTATCTCAAAACAGCCCTTTTCACTCATCCATTGTTGTATACAAACAGGAAATTCATAACGTTTTTTGTGTAAGCAGCAATGTTGAGATCTTGCCATGTGGAATGGCTGACACTGAAGTCACCACTGTGTTGGCCAGGGCCCAGTATGCCCACCAGTAAATGTTTGCCCAGAAGTACATTGCATCCTTTACTCATTGAGTTTGTGCTAAAAAGGGAAGGATTTATGAAACATGCTATTTCAGTGTCTGTACTGGCTATAATGAAATCAAAGAGGAATTAGTAAAAGAATCCACCATCAAGAGGTAAACAACTCCAGAGATGACACTATCAAAACCCCATTGAAAACATCTTTATAAGAAACCATAGTTTATTACACAGCTCACTGTCCAAGAATTCCTTTAAGACCAAGACACTGTGGCCTAGAGGGATGTCCGAAAGCTGCAGTCTCCATGAAATATTGGAAAATCTTGAATGCTCAGGTGCCATTCTTTAGTTTGAACTCTGCAGCCATTCACAAATATTCAACCCCTCCCTGATAAAGGGTGATCTTGTTTCCCTACCTATAAGGGGCAGAAGGTCCTGTTTGGGGAAATTATTTATAGGCTCTGGTTCCTCCCATCCTTCCTCATGGCCACTAAATAATGAGAAAGTTACAGTACAACACAGTGGGGAAGTTCTGTGCCTGAGAACGGAGTGTAGACGCTTGAAGCATGCAGTGACATTGTCTAGGCACCATGTAACAGCAGGGATCAGAGAATCCAAGGAGATCATCATTCCTAAGATGTGATGATAGAAATAGAAAGTTGGAAAGGGGTAAGTTTATCCACGTGTGAGTGATCTCCCGTGAGGCAGAATTCATATTTTATGTAAGACCCCAAGATGGTGAAAATGTGCTGTGGGCATAGCTCTTTGTAGCTCGGATAAGACAAGAGCAGATACCTGAAGAGAGATGTGCAGGGGATAAAGGCAATGATCAACAGCTCTGTCGGAGTAGACGCGCCCACATAAGGACAGAAAACTCACAAGTCAATAGCAGTTTATAGGAGAACGGAGAGGACAATCCATTAACCAAAGGACTGGGGAGCAAAGTGCTGAGAGATTCTTCTAAAGCTAAGTGACAGCTATTCTTCATAGATGAGAGCCATAACATAGTCCGCTGGAACGATGGGCTCCTGGATGTAATGTTTTCCACTGGAGCAATGAGCTCCTTGACAACAAGGAGCAGGAGGGGATTGTGAGATGACAAAAGCCAGGCAGCTACACTTCACTGAGGAACCAGAGGTCACTATATATATATATATATATATATATACACACACACACACACACACACACATATATATATATATCACTGTGAATGGGAAGGTCAGAGTACTACTCAGGGAACCCTACAGAAGACTATGAACTGGGGGAGAAAGAATGGGGGTGTTTTTAATACCAAAGAGGTGGGCAGAGGGGGAGGGAATCATTAAATCTGTCAAATCCTTGCTGTTAAGGTGTAAGAACAGGGTTCTAGACTTGGGGTCAGAAGAACCCATATAAAAAGCCCTATGGGACTGGGCTCCACCATTCCGCACTTTTGGTTGGATGTGGTTCTCTTTAATGATGTCTGTCTACCGAAAAGAGACGTTCCCTTGATTAAGGGTCAGGACTGCCGTTATCGATAAGCACAAGGGTGAATGTTTAGAATGTGGTTAGGGATTATTGTTGCGGGAAATCATAAAAAAATGCACCAACCCACACCACACTGCCTTGGGAAATTCATGAGCCAATAAATGTGGGATGGTGCCTTTTTTTATTATTTCACGCAACAGATTATGCTGGTTTAGTAAAGCGGTGGTTTTAGGAGTTCCTTCAAGATTCATGGCTTCACTAGCCCTGGGTTTCTGATAGGTCTCCAGGACAAGGTATACTTTCCTTCTTATTGAGTGGGTCTTGGGTACAATGAGAGAGCTCATGGTCACTGCCGAGGTATGCGTGGCAATATAGCACCCTTAGGGTGGTAACTATGACATGCCGGCTGCTGCCATTCATGGACATTGTGGCTGTGTTAGGTTTTATTTTCCTTGTATGGAGCTTGTATAGAATCTTCTGGTGCTTTGAAAGCTAGTCCTCGGGGCAGAGGTTTCTAGTTCTGTTCCAGCTCATGCACCTCTGGGCTTTGTGTCTGAAGGGCATGGTGTCTTAGGCAGTAGGGACAAAACTGCTGGGACGGGGCAACCAAGGGGAACACCAGTAGGCTCCATGCAGACTCTCTTGCAGAACTTTGACCAACAGCTCAAAAGAGGGTTTTTTATGCCTCCCTTGTTAGATGATCTCTAGCTTTTGGGGGGAGCATTATAAGCCCACATGAGGAATTAATTTAAAACATATATGCATATTTATATACAAACTTATGGGTATCCTGGGATATCTAAAGTAAATAGTTAATAATATGATTTCTAACAAGTTTTCAGATATCCTTAACCTCCCCACTCCTGCCTCTGAACTTACCTCCATCCCTCTCCTAATCAAAGTGCTTCATTATTCTATTTCCTGCATCGGATCACTTACACTGGGTACTTCCCTCTCTGCTTCTTCCATCCCCACCTCAACTGTGGCAATAGGCCCCATTTACTTTCCTGGTTTCTGCAGCCTTTCCAGTGTACATGCTCACATCTGAGCATTTGAAGCTAGGCACCGCTGAAGAGAGGAGACCTTCAATGTTTGCCTTTCAGAACCGGGTTTACGACACTCAAAGCAACATCTTCCAGTTCCAACCATTTAGCTGTGAAGTTTGTGATCTTTCTTTTTAAAATACCTGAGTAGTATTCCATAGTGTATGCCTACCACATTTTCATTTTCCACTGGTCACCTAAGGACTTGAGTGTCGTTTCTATGTTCTAATCACAACTTCCGGACCTAAGACTCAGGGAATATGGAGGAAATCAGGGCAGAGAGTTGGAGTTTGCCGTGAGGTGGAGTCTCCTTGTGATAAGTTACACCCACAAAGTCTTACCAGCCTGGCTGCCTAGACATGAGCCGAGTAAGGATGGCCCCGGGGAGCATGCAAAGAAGCTGAGAAAGATGGTAAGCTCAACCCGACACAAAGGAGGAGAAGGAACTAGGAAATGCTGAGAGTGGGAGAAACAGTCCACCCCAGCAAAGAGCATAGCAACTGGTCATCCAGTACCAAAGGGTCTGCTCTGAAAACATTGACAAGTAACAGTGTACAGACTGAGCAAGTTCAGTTTATGAATTTAAATATGCACAAGTGTATGTGTAGATGTATATATGTTTGTGTATGAATATGTGTATGTAAATGTGCATATGTGTATATGTGTATTTATGTATGTATATATATACATATATATGTGTGGGGTATGTATATGTGTATATATATGATGTGTATATATGTATGTATATATGTATGTGTGTACATATGTATGTATGTATGCATATATGTATCCATGTATGGATATAAGTATATATGTGTATATATGTATATATATTTCCATGCATATGTGTGTATGTATATATGTATGTTTGTATTTATGTATATATGTATATATATTTGTATTTATGTATGTATGTGTGTATATATGTGTATGTGTATATGTATGTATATGTGTATATATGTATATATAGCATATGTAATAGAAATTAAGAAAAACAGAAGCCATGAATTTGAAAGAGTGCAAGAAGGAGTACATTGGACGGTTTGGAGGGAGGAGGGGCAAGGGAAAAACGACATTAAATTATAATCCCAAGAAAATAAGAAGAATCATTAAAAAATAACACAGAACCATTTTTGAATCCCAGTGGGCATGACAGCCAGCCTGGAAGACAGTGCTGAGGAGATGAGCGCAGGAAATCCCCAGAGAAAGATGGCTGGCCAGACTAGCCAAAGCCAAAGATCAGACAGTGAGGCAAAACCAAAACCCAGGACTGTGGCGTCCACAACCCCAAAGCTGTCCCAGAGATGCATGGCAGGCGTTTATATCAGTTGAATGCCTCTGAGACCTCAGTGTAACGGAGAATTACTCCTCTGATGTCCAAGCATGAAGGTTGTGTTAACTCTGCTCTCCATCAATGGGAGATGTGCAATGTGGCTCTTCTGTCTCCCCCTTCCCTGTCTCTGTCATTTATCCCCACCTCGGAGCTTCCTCTTCACAACCACGCTCCTCTCTCCCCACCCACCTCTCTCTATTTGAATCCCTTTACTCTTGGGATGTCTGATCCTTTCCTCTCTTGCCTCCCTGATTTTACCTGTCCGCAAAGAGAGAAAGAATAAAATGAGTCAAATTCACCCTCAGATAAACAAGAGCGAGTTCCAGGGGCAAGAGCCATTTTTCTTCCTCTACTGACTTTGGTTTCATCCTGAATAATGGTTGTCTTTGGTTTTTATTTGTCATTATCTCGGGCTATCCACAAGCAGCATCTTAGATGGTACAGGAGCATGGAACCTTTCCCTTTTGATGTAGTAAGTAATTCCTTTCTATGTCCCTGTGTGTATTCACGACAGGGCACTGTGGGTTAAGTAAACACTGACAGCCGCTCTTGGATCTCTTGAGATGAGAAACGTGGCTCTTGACCCTTCTTTCATCTCCACACGCCCTCCCTCCTTTTACTTTACTTCTTATGATAAAATGTACATAATAAGGCTTCAACTGCCTTTTGTGAAGTTAATTCCTTTCCTGTGTCTGAGTATGCTTAGTTCCAGAAGATCCATCCACCGTGAGATTTTTAGAGCAGATTCAGCAGAGGCATGCTGGGTGGGACACCATCTGATCTTTCCAAACAAATAAAAATAAAAATAAAAATAAATCACACATCTGTCTCGAAATGGGAGTCGCTACTCAAAATCTAACCGTCTTTAGCCACATGCAATTTTGGGGGTCATTATGTCTCCCAGAGGCTTCTGTGTTTGAACAGGTGGTCCCCAGCTGGAGGTGACGTTTGGGAACATTAGGAATATTTAGTTCACGGAGCCTAGCTGGAGGAAGAAGGTCCTTGTGAGACCGGTCTTGACTTCCTTAGTCTGCCCTACTTCCTGTCATCCCTCGACTTCCTGTTCCGTGGAAAGCTGAGAAAAGGAATCCCAGCCACGTGTGCGGTCCACGAATCTCCTGCCTTTATAGCTTTTCTGTGGCGCTAGACTTAACCCTAGTACCGTGAGTCAAAATAAACCCAAGCCCTTTTCATCAGATACAGTTCCACAACCACAAAATAATTAATCCCTCGGGCAAGCAGAAAAGCCTGGGTTGGTGGGTCCTCTTCATCCTTGCTGGGCCTTGAACCAAACCCTCACTCTTACGTGTTTTCATATGACTTTTAATCTTGCAGGACACGAGGGGTCAAAAGCTACACAGACTCTCACCACAGACTGAAAAAGAGAAAAGGAACATCGCTTTAGCTGGTCACAAGATGGACGCAAGCTGAGGAGTAAACAACAGAGTTTGACAGCCAAGGATGAGTGGCGGTTTGTTTGTGCCTTCCACAGATCTAAGTGGCTACACTGACTGTCATGTCATGGATGGAGATGAGTCAGAATTACTGCAGTCCCCCCAAAATGTTTTGACTGAGGATGCTACATTACATTAGGTGTCAAACATAAATCACACCGTGTGATGGACGATACCTCCCTGTCTGTGAATCTACAGATACTGAGTACATCCCTTAATGAGATAACCACTCAGAGAGCCTCAGAGGTCCCAACAAGCCATGTATGAGCAGATTCTATTGCTCATAAATAGTTGGTATCAGGGAGGGCTGCTCCTATTTTTAGTTTTCTCGTGAATTATTCATGAGAGAGCTGTACACTGTCTGTGTGATTTCCCTAACCTTTCTTCTGATTCCATTTAGTGTACCTGTGTATTCTGCAAACTGCTTCCTTCCTATTCTGGTAATTTAGCTGGTATTATCTTGGGTGAATAATAGGCTGGCATCCTCAAAATGTCACTGTGTGTGTGTGTGTGTGTGTGTGTGTGTGTGTGTGTGCAGAAATGGGCACATATGCTCCCTGGCTGTAACTGCAAATTTACAAACCCAGAACTGGTCTTTAAAATCCATCCCCAAACTGGGGTCATAAACTTAAATGGAGTTGTTTATTTTTCTCCTAAGGAAGGGAACGACTTTTTAAAAACCTTCCCAGGGCATTTGCTGGCTTCTGTGCAAAGGAAATAATTATGAACATAACCCGAAAGCATTTGGCCCATTTCAAGATGACTGTGGTTCTGGGCTTGGACACAGTGTATACAGAATGGTCCGGGACTGCACTACCCTCCAAATGAGAGCATCCCTTCCATCTTGCTGTTTTAAGACACACTGGGATATATTTTATTCTGTTCTAGCATTCTTTCACGAGGCTTAACAACCTGATTCCTTAGTTAACCCTGACTCTGGAACAGAGACCTTTATTTTTATTAGTTTCCAAACTCCTTCTAACAGATATTCAGGGATAAAGGACATGTTTGCTGCTGTCCTTTGGCCTCTCTGGGGCTATGGCAGCTTGCTGACTCTCAGATGGCTGTGGGATACTCAGCAGTCTCTCGGGTTGCTTGCCTGTGAGAAGCTTTGCTCAGCCCTTCTGTGATCACCAAGGACTGGTCTAGGTAGCCGAGGCGTCCATTGTGCCTCTAACGGAAGAAAGAATGGAAAACAGTGTAGTACTAGAGGAAGCAAGACCCACAAATAAATCCTTTAAGTCACATGCTGGTCACCTCTCTATGTCACCTTACTGGAGACAAGATCCAGCATCAAACAGAAAATTCCAGCCTGGAGTTTTTTTTTTTTTTTTGTTTCCTCTGCCTGGAAGGTTCTTATCCTGTGGGTCTTCTCAAAATCCATTCTCAACTCTCAGGCCATTCACCCAAAAGGAATTCCCTGACCCCACATCTATGTGTGTGCACACACTGCTGTGTACACACACATCTCTGGCTTCTCCCTCTTTAAGAACCACTTCATCATATCATGATCTCAGCTTTGACAGCACTGGAATGATCTTCCGCGCTCAGTCCCTCCTGAGTTCATTTCCAGTCCCCCGCCAATCACTGTGCTAGCCAACATGCTCTACACTACTTCCCAACGTGCTCTACGCTACTTCCCAACGTGCTCTAAGCTACTTCCCAACGTGCTCTACGCTACTTCCCAACATGCTTTATGCTACTTCCCAACATGCTCTACGCTACTTCCCAACATGCTCTATGCTACTTCCCAACATGCTCTACGCTACTTCCCAACATGCTCTATGCTACTTCCCAACGTGCTCTATGCTACTTCCCAACATGCTCTACGCTACTTCCCAACATGCTCTATGCTACTTCCCAACATGCTCTATGCTACTTCCCAACATGCTCTACGCTACTTCCCAGCTGTGCCCTCAAGCATAAAACAGCGCACAGCACATTGGAAGTTCTCACTGAATCTCAGTGAGGTCATTCACACCTGTGACCCGGAACTTGTGAGTCAGAGGCAAAAGGCTGATGAGTTCCAGTTAATTCTGAGTTACATAATGGGTAAGTTGCCCAGTATGCTCAGATGGTCAAAGGCTTGTCTCAAAAATATTTTAAATAGACCCAATAAATTACTTGCCAGTTAAGTGTCTTCCCAATACTTTGATAGTCACCAGTAATCTTCAAGAACAATTACAGGATGCCATAGTCATGGTATAAGGTTCTCACTCAAAATCAAAAACCTCTGGCTCTGTGTACAACTTCACAAGGTTGCACAAAGTATCTGAAAGTGATTATGGCTCCAAATCTGGCTTTCTAGATGCAGAATCTGGTTGAGAATGCCCAGGCCCTGGACCACTAAAATAAATACCTGTGTACAGCTTTCAGTGTGTTCTCATGTCTAGCCAATCATCTCTCTTCCTCAAATAATTCTCACTAGTTCATTTGAAGTGTTTCCCCACACTAAGAATCTACAGTGGTGTTTGGATTTTGCCACAAGCATATGGGAGGGAGAAGCCAGAGATGTGTGTGCACACAGCATTGTGTGCACACACATAGATGTGGGGTCAGGGAAAACGTCGATTCAGATGTTCCACGCCTTATTAGATTATAGAGCAGCATTTTATTAACTCCCGAACCTCGGGGCTTCAAGCTTTTCCTAAATGTAGAAAGCCCAATGTTTCCCCAGGTTCCTTTGGCCACATTTTTTTTTCTAGGAATCCCTGGCAAGAGGTTTACGAGTCTCACAGGTCTCCTAATTGTGGTTTGGCACTCAGCCTTCCCCGAAGATCTTTGCTTGCTATGTTGAAATGTTGAAATGTTTCTACTTCCCACGACATTGGAGACAAGAGGTTGCACTTAGCATGTTGAAAATGAGAGCTGAAAGTATGTGCAGCAACATGGCCCCCTGCTTCTCTCTGGAGAGCCCTTCACATCTTGCTGACTTCTGCTCCCTATTTTCAATGTCCTCCACTGCACTTGTTAGGTGTTCTTTTAAAGAAGTACTTTATTTTTCTTACGATTTTTAAAAGCATTTTGGCATAACACTATATGAATGTATTTTTGTCAGTACTGACTAGTTACCATAAGCATACAGTACATGTAGAACAGAACGTAACATGGAAACAGTCAGAGTTTTCTTGGTGTGAATAGATTAAACGTAATGGTTTTTGAGTACCAAAAATTGCCACAAGGCTCTATTCTTAGCTCTTGAATTATTAATGATTTAAGGTCCAGGTATACCACACTCTGAGAGGGTGTGATACACTTGTTTGTTTTTTGTTTTTTGTTTTTTTTTTTTCCTCCTAAGAAGGACTGAGGCTTTCACCTTTTGGCCGTTGTTTTTTAAAGACGTTTGTACATATGCTATGTGGTATGTGTATGCACACATGGTTGCAGTGACCACAGAGTCCACAAGAGGGCGCCAGCTCCTCGGAGACTAGAGCTAGAGGCAGTTATGGGACGTCTGAAGTTGGTGCTGGCATCTGAACTCTGGTCCTTTACCGGAAGAGCTGCTCTTAATTGCTGAACCATTTCTCCAGCACTTATTAGATTTGCTTTGAATTTATTTCATGCATTTTACCTTTAGCTAGATGAGTACGTCATCAATTTAGATTTTCATCCTCTCTACTGTGTTTAAAAGTGTACACTTCCTCTTGTAAAGAGCATATTGGCTGTATATCCCACAAATATGAATATGTCGTTTTTTCATTCCATTATAAATATTTCCTAAGCTCCCTCGTGATCTCTTCCTTTCTCTGTAAGTTACTGTAGTTAGCGATGTGTGGTTTAATTTTCAAACATTGAAGGGCTGTCTAGATTTGTCATTGATTTATCCTTTCATCTCATTATGGTCATATTTCAACTCCTTTCGCCTTGTTGGAGTTAGTATTGTGGCCCAGAATTGTAGTCACCTTGGTGGGTGCGAACCCTTCGCTTTCAGAGAACGTGTTCTCTGGCGCCCTCTAGTGTCTGTGTTGTTATTTTCTAGTCTTTCATGCTTCACCTGATTCTATCTTAGGAATGTAATGGGATCATAGAGACTAAAGAGATGGCTCGGAGGTTTCGAGTACCTAAGGTTCTTCCAGAGAACCCGAGTTCTGTGCCCAGCATTCAAGTTGGGTGATTCAAAGCTTTTTATAACTCCAACACCAGGAAAATATGATGCCTCTAGATTCTGGGACACCTGTGTTCATATAAACCTAACACACTGTTTAAAATAATGATTTTAATTTTTTTTATCATGGGCTCTCCCTTTTACCTAGTCCAATAACCTATCTCCCATTTTTTGATGTTTCTATTAAAGTCTATGTTTTAACACTCTGTCTGGTTCTTTGTTTCCCGTTACCCTTCATATCTTTCAGAACGAGTGTGGCTTGTGTTTTTAGCTTCCCTTGGGTCTGGCTCTAAATTGCACGTTTACATGCTAGGCTTGTTCTGTGGTCTCTAAATATATCTTGGACTTATCATAGCTTGACTCCCAATGCCCCAGCACTTTGTAAACTCAAACGCTGGGGACCGGGGTTCTTTGGCTATCTACCACATCATCTTCATTCCTGTTTTCAAGCACACCACTTCCACCTACATTCAAAGTCCCACAGTGCAGTGCAGAGCAAACTACGTAACCAGTGCATTCCTCCTGCAACGAATGTCCTTCGTGCTCATGGGATATTTATGACTGTGAGTGTTCTCTACTGATTTATGTGCATACACATTTCATGTGATGCCACTGAGCCAACAGGGATCTCACACGACCTTCAGTGCACAGCTTTTGTTTTCCCTGGGTGTCAGTTCCCTTTGCCTTTGTTGGTAAAAGATGAAGGTCTTCCTTGCTACCCTTTTCTTCTCTCTGTTTGAAGCACAAGGAACTCTTTTACCGTGGAGAACTTAGAAGTAAAACTCACAAAAGTAAGCATCTTCCCTTTAAACCAGACAGACAGGCAGGCAGGCAGGCATGTGTGCACATGGGTACACACACATGCACTCTCTCTTTCTCTCTCTCTCTCTCTCTCTCTCTCTCTCTCTCTCTCTCTCTCTCTGGAATGTTTAATTCTCAAACATACCCAAAGAGAACGTTCAGCAATTAGCCAATGGCAGTTAAGCTTCCTTACACTACTGATACTGGATCCCAGGAAGGCATGCAATTGCAACCTGTGGTTCTGCCTTCCGACTGGAAAGAAGCAGTTAGAAGTGTTCTCCAGGCACTTAAGAGGAGATGGTGGCACACAGCTTCATTCTGCTTTGTATTTTCCTGGTTCTAAAAGGCAATACCTGCCAGACTATGCTGGGGATAAGTTTTGAGTTCTTCTTATCCTGTGCATAAAATTTATGGGGTACTCATTTGTTTGAATACTTGTTGGCCTTACATATTTAGTACTATAAATCTTTGAACTTGTGGTTTGGTCTTGTAGAAGGCTGGGTTTTGTTATATGCTTTGAAATAATGGTGGGCTTCTATTGCCTTACCCTAGTCATAGTTCACATGATCTACGTTGTATGTTTGAATCTTGTTTTCAGTCCTTTGGTTCACTAGTGTGTTTATTTTATTCCTGGAGGAGTCTAGAATACATATTTCATCATAATTCTTGAGGTTCTTTTAGCACTTACATGATTCCAAGTTCTGGTTGTTCTGATTTGTTTTGTTTTTTTTTTGTTTTGTTTTTTTGTTTTGTGTGTGTGTGTGTGTGTGTGTGTGTGTGTGTGTGTGTGTGTGTGTGTGTGTTTAGTAAAAAGCTCCAGGGACCATTTGACTTACAGTCCCTTGTGTTAGTCCTTTTGTGTTCACTGTGATAAAAAGATGTGCTTGACAAGGTGACTTGAAGAAGGAAGGGGACATTTTGGCTCAGTTTTCCAGTGCATTGAAGTCTTGGAGGAGGGAAGCCTAGGGTCAGGAGCTTGAGGCAAGTGACCAAAGTGACCACATTCCATCTACAATCAGCCAGCAGTGAGAAGAACTCTGGTGATCAGCCCAGTTTCTCTCTGTTTCACTCCATCCAGGACCCCAGCTCATGGTGTGGCATCTCCGACATTCACCGCAACTGGACCCCCTTGGTTAATTTAACCTAGAAGATCCCTATGAGACACGCCCAGAGGTGTCTGCTCCTGGACCCTGCCTGGTTGACAATCAATATGAAGCACCACATCTTCCTTGCTCCAGAGATGTCCTTTCTCACAAGCTGATCTTGGCCTGCTTTTGTGAGTGTATGCCATCACATGAGCCATGGGACAGTCAAATGCAGAAGACTGCAACCGTGTCTGCAAATGCACATGCTGTGTTTATCTGACTTTTAAATTTTAGCTGTCTGAGGCCCAAAAAATACAATCTTTCTATCTCTAACCCAACACAACTTCTGCTTGTATTCATATGGCCTGTCTTTAGATGTCTTCTGGTGTCGAGGTGGATCTTGCTGTGCAAGGTTAATTTCAAGCCTTCAAGACCTGAGTCCCCACGTAGACAAAAGTGAGTCTGTGTGGCCTCATTTTACTTCTTATTGGTGAATAAAGATGCCAATAGCTCATAGCGGGGCAGAAGAGACATAGGTGGGTTTTAGGACCCCCAGGATTAGGGTCAGAGGAGAACAATGAAGGGGAGAAGGAAGGAGAAAGGAGAAGCCATCGTGGGTTAGGTGGATTTCCAAAAACCTGGTCCTGAGGGCTGGCCAATTGGCCATAAGAGCAACCCAAATGAAACATTGTAAGTAATAACTGAGGGTTATAATGAAGAGAATAGATTCTAATAGCATAGAGGGTGGAGATCTGCCCAGCTCTTGTGCTGTTTAAGGATTATTATTGTAAATATAAAAGATGTGTGTGTTTTATCTGGAGTCTGAATGGTCAAAGGTGAGGTAGAAACCCTGGATTGGGATTAAATTTTCTGCACCATTCCAGCATAAAGTCAGGGTCATCAGGAAGCACACTGGTATGCGCACCTTCTGTCGAAGTTCAAGAGCTGTACAGCCTTCTGTGCCAGGTTTGCAGCAATTGTTTTGCGCATGGAGTATGGTCTTCCAGTTGTTAATGGCAGGGTAGATCCAGGCCCTTTCTCTCCTTCTTGGAAAGTAGCTTTTCTTCCTCAGTGATTAACCATAGGGATGCCCATTTATTTCAGGAAAACCTGCATCAGAGTCGACAAACCCCAGTACCTACATCTCTAGCTTGACCTACATTAACGTAGACTGTCAGATCAGTATGCTCTTGCAAAGTCTTGTATATTTGTTCTCAAACATACCGCACACAGTTCTTCAGTTAGAGTCATGTTTGAGCTCCATTCAGCAGCCCAAAGTCCACCTTTCTCAATGTCTCCAGCAGTGTCAGCTGAAACCAGTGACTTCACATCTTCAGTCTCCAGGGCCTTTCCACAAACACTGGCAATACCTTATCTGCATTCTTTTCAGAGATGGGTCAATAGAACATTAAATGGGAAAACTATTTTAAAATTTTACTTAGGATAAAATGTTAACTGAAAGATGACTGATTTTGTTTATATTTGTGTGTGTGTGTGTGGTGTGTGGTGTTGTTATAGGGAGATGTTCAGCTCTTGAGTCCGTATTATTTTTTTATTTCTCTGCTTCAAAAGTCATTTTATCTTTAAGAAAAAAAATCCGAGGTTCATCGAATTGGTCTTTTGATGTGAAGACCATCTGCATGATGAGCCTGTGTTCATTTACTGTATCAAAAGAGAATCAGACAAAACCCTGGATTTTTCAAACATCATCCACTCTACAGCTTAATGTCTCCAGATCCAGAGACTCAGGGATCCTGTGCTGAGCCCTGGGGTGCTGTCCAGAGATGGGCACCTTTCCAAAGTCAGTGTTGTGTGGATAGTCCATTTCTGAAGTGAAGGTGAATGGACACTCTTCAGTCTCTTCCCTACTTCATCTTACTTGGTTTCTAGACATATTGGATCGCCTGCATTACATTGCCCTGACATACGTAACAGAGACCTTTGTGTTGTGATAGAATTGTGGCTCACCCTGGACAAACCACACCAGGCCAATATGATGTGGGAGAGGTTTATTGAGGATGACGGAGACAAAAGGGGGAAGAGAGAAAGGAAAGGGGGATGGGAGGGTCTGCCTTTTATTTAAACTGTGACATAACTGCTCCCAGGTAAAGATGAGAACCAAATGCATGCTGGGAATGTATGGTCATCGCCATGGCAACAGATGTGCGGGTCCCAGTCTCCTGTGGATGACATCATTGCTAGTATCGAAGGCAAAAGTGGTTCCTGATACTAACGTATCTCCCTTTTTCTTATCATAAAGAAAAGAAGAAGGGGGAAGGAAGAAGCCAATGGTGAAGGGGACTAGGGGTGTCCTGTCTCTTACGCTGCTTCCTGCTGTTGAAAGCTAGCTGACTTTCACCGTCGGGGTCCACTTGGTGAACATTCGAATCAGGCTCCTCTGTTGACAGTGGCTGGTAATCCTGTGACAGGAACTGATTAATAGTTTGGTTAGAAATTTCTTGTACCTGTCGTTGAAGGAATGTAGAAACAAGATTAATGAGGCAGGTTCCGAATAGTAACACCAGGAAGATGACTAGGAAATGCTTTATGAAAGGGAGTGTCCACTTCCATATAGGGTTTTCCAAAATCCAGGAATTAGAGGCCTCGTGTTTCTTGAAATTCTGTATGTCTGAGTATGGCTTCTGGATTTTCTTTCCCACTATCCTGGATTGGTTGACGTAGAAACAGCATCTTCTTGGAGGAACAGGCAAAGACCACTTTCTTTAACCCAGGGCACCCCGCCCCCATTGATTCTAATGAGCCACAGCTGCCAAAGAATTCATCTGTTTCTGGATAGTAGGCATGGTTTCTCAGACATCTTTTGAAACTTCTTGTTAAGCTCAGAAGTGAACTCATTGTATCGGATTGTGGAAGTAGCTACCCCTGCAATCCCTTACCAGCACCTACGGCTATTCCTGCAGCGACCAAAAGTGGCAGGACCTGAACTACCCTCTTATGTTGGGCACCCATCATATCTACATGTGGAATTGGTAGGGGTTTGTTTCCCTGGATTACCCCCAGTTCAGGGAAAAGGAGCACCAGTGTGCAAACTCCTGACCAGCTGGTAAGTAGGTGATGATATACTTGAGTGTCACAAAGGATGGACATGTTTTGGATGGCAGGGCACTGTGGCAGGGATGAAGTATCAAGGCTTGTGGTTCCATTGTAGTCTAGGGAGCCCAGCATTCCCACAAAACATGTCCCAGATTTCTTAAAACAGTTTGCCATGCCAAAAAAGAGAGATAGAGAAAAGGTATAAAGTCATGGTGAAATCCGAGTCAGAGCACCAATATTGTGTTTATAACAAGCTAAAGAGAAGAGGGGATATGTTCTATGGAGGTGTGGGGGAAGGGGGTGCTTCCAACGGACCCATATTGAGGCATGCATTTCCCCTGAGGGACCAGCCACATGACCAGTACAGTATAGAATGGAGTTCATTTAGGGCATGAGGTGGGGAGTTAAGAGGATAGTAGAGGTAAAAAGAGGGGAGTGGAGTAGAGAAGTAGAGGAGTAGAGGTTGACCATGGGTACATGGAGTGAGGGGGGAAAGGGAATGGGGAGAGAAGGGATAAAGTGGGAAGAGGGTAAGAGAGCAAGAGAGTGAGGAGGGGGCAAGCAGGTCCTTTGATAGTGTGAGGCACACCTGCCTGTTACCAGGTAACTGTGGGTGGAGCTTAGACAGAATGCTAACATTCGGATCCACTGTAAATGTAAGATAATGAGAAAACTCTCATATTTCTTTCTCTCCTGTCCAGAATCACAATGTTATATAGCTCACTGGGCTTTCTGGAAGATCACACAATCTTTTCCTTTTGAAAGTCCCAGAAAAGATAAAATACATACCTTTAGATTTTTAATGATTTCCTAATTTCATTTGGCCGAGTTTTATAGTCCCATACCCTCTGCATGTCTATGTTCTAATGACCAGGTGAGGCATTGTATTAGAAATGCACACCACAGGAGAGATATTCGGGTTTTTAAATCTACCATATATTTTTTACTTAAAAAAAAATCCTCTTGTGACAAAGCAGCAGATAGACTGAATAGTGTTGCTTTGATTCTAAAGTCAGAGTGGCTTCCTAAAACATCTAACTATGTCATTATGTGAGCCTGTGTGCCAGCTCCATGATTAGTAGCTTCTCTCTTCTAATTAAAGTGGGGCTGCAGGAGGGTTGCTCGGCTTCCCATCCCTCCTGTGATGATGGCTTTGTCTCTAGAGAACTGAAGCCATAGTGTGGGGCTGTGTCAGAAGCCATAAAGATGAAGTCTTAACATCATCCTTTCCTTAAGTGTGGCTTTGGTTAGTGGCCCATGCCAAAAGAATGGAAGGAGACTGTCTTAGTTAGGGTTTACCGCTGTGAGCAGACACCATGACCAAGGCAACTCTGATAAAGGACAACATTTAATTGGGGCTGGCTCACAGGTTCAGGGGCTCAGTCCATTATCATCAAGGCAGGAACATGGCAATGTCCAGGCAGAAATGGTTCAGAAGGATCTGAGAGTTCTACATCTTCATCTAACAATAGACAGAAGATTGGCTTCTAGGCAGCTAGGATTAAAGTCTTAAAGCCCAAGCCCATAGTGACACACCCACTCCAACAAGGCCACACCCATTCCAAAAAGGCCACACCCACTCCAAAAAGGCCATACCTACTTCAAAAAGGCCACACTTCCTAATAGTGTTATCCTGTGGCTGAGCATATCCAAAGCACCACAGAGACATAGGTAACATGATGTGCAACTCAAGAGTACAAATGCCTGTCTCTGTCTCTGTATGTATGTGTCTGCCTATCTCTATCTTTGTCTCTCTGTCTATCTATCTCTGTCTTTCTCTGTGTCTCTGTTCCTCACTCTGTAACTCTGTCTCTGTCTCTCTGTGTATGTGTGTGTGTGTGTGTGTGTAGGAAGAAGATATTCCATTTTATGAGTAACATGATTCACTATTGCTCAAAGGTCAGTCTTCCCAACATGATTTATAAATTCAATGCATTCTCAATCAAAATCCCAGCATGTTGTCATTGTGACTATCAATGGGCTTATTCCAAATCTATAAGGGAAGGTGAGTGATTTAGAGATGCTGAAGGATTGCAATGTTGGGAGACTGACATTACCCTACCTTAGAGATTTACAATCGTACGTGGTGGTGATTACAGTATGATATCCATGGAAAAAGAAAAGAGCTGATAGAATATAACAGGCAGATCAGAAACAGACTCATGCAGAAAGAGGCAGAGTCGTCTGATCATCTAATCAGCTGATCATGGGGTCAGCTGATCCCATAGTCAGCTGATCACGCAGTCAACTGATCACTGACAGCAAGAGAAAAACAAAACAAAACAAAATAATAAATATTCACTAAAAAGGAATTTTTCCTCTCTCAAAAATGGTGGAAGTGGCTAGATAAACGTGTGTAAAACTAAAATTAATTCATGGTCTGCAGAGATGGCTCAATGCATAAATGTCTTGATACATAACATGAGGACTTTAGAAAAGATTCCCAGCACTCACAAAAAGCAAGTCTGGCAGCGCTCACAGGTAGAGACAGGCAGAGAGGGAGGGGCTTGCTGCCTTGCCAGCCAAGCAGAGTGGGTGAGCTTCAGGCTCAGTGGACGTAGACAATCTTGTCTCAAAAAATAAAGACATGGATGTGAATGTGGAAGAGATCTGATGTCAATCTCTGGCCCCCATGTGAACCCACCATAGGTGAGTCCCCTATAGACATACATGTACACACACAGCACACACAAAAGTAATCTGTATCATGTATCTCTTAGTAAGGGCTGAAGTCATGGCTCAGCACCATTGCCTACCATGGGCAAGAGTCTTTTCTTTCCAAAACTGCTGAAAGAAAGAAGGGAAGGAAGGAACCCCAAATCAAACATAGTTACATGCAATGTTTAAAACTGTGTGAGTTCTGAAGATAAACCAGACAGTGAATCTAGAAAACTTCAGACTGACAATGACTTTTTAGATAGTGATGCAACCCTAAAGCCACAGCCCAAGATATAAAAAAATTGATTGGATGGAGTTCGTGAGAATTAGAAACGTCTGCTGTTGAAAAGATGCTGTTAATAACGAAGTGACAAGTGACAGGTTGGCAGGAAGCCTTAGCAAAACGCATGATAAAATAAATGCCTGTTTCCCAGGTTCACGAGAAATCTCCTAAAATAACAGTAAGAAAATCATTACCCAGATGAAAATGGATAGTCTGAAGGTTTGCCTTACCAAACACAGAAGTTAATAGGAGATGAGCAAACAGAAGCATGTTAGGCGTGATCTGTGACATATGACCTCAGAAGACTGGATACTTGAGAAAAGAGACCTTGTTCCACAGCAATTAGACATCGAAAATGCAAACAGCTGGTGCCGAGTGCTGGACATAGTCTAAATGAGAATATCTTTTTTTTAAAAAAAGAATCACATAGTAGGTCTTGTTTTTTGTTTTAAGATTTTCTTTTTTATTTACATTTGTCTCTAAGATCACACATGAATACAGATGCCCCTAGAAACCAGAAGATGGCATCAAATCCCTTGGATCTGGAGTGATAGCTTATTTTATGCTGCCTGACATAGATGCTGGGAACCAAGCCCAGGCCCTCTGCCAGAGCAACATGTACTGTAACCACTGGGCCGTCTCTCTCGCCCCAAAATTTGTGTCTCGTCTCATTCAAACAAGATCTTTAACAAAAGTTTCTAAAAGGTAAACTACTGAGCTTAAAATAGTTCTTAGTACAATAAGATGGTAAGGTCCAGCTGCATTCCCAGATGTTTTTTAGGACGAAACATGCTGTGTCTATATCACAGGCAAGCCCCTTGATCTACAAGCAGTCACTTAAGTAATAAGCACTTTCATGCCCTCACATGTATGCACAACAGTTACCATTGACAACAGCAGCTCAGGCTGGCTGAATACTTAGCTTCTCCACGGGAGGTGTAACCCTGGATAGATTCAAGAAAGCTTGACAGAGTGAGTTCTTCTCCGCTCCACATTGTTTTTGCGCTCAACAAAGAGGAAGCCTTTGTTCCCTCAAATTAAGTTTGATGTGTCCTCCCTTAAGTCATGTAAGAGAAATGACAAAATACAATGACAGAAGCAGACTTCAAGGGGGGCAGTTGTTAACGCCCTCAAATGAAGGAGACAAAGCAAGCAGGAGTGGGAAGGGGGGCAACCTGGAGCCCCTTCTATGCTGGGGCTTCAGCAACAAGTATGGTGATGAAAGTTTATGTGAATTCCAAACAGAAGGCAGGAGACAGAGATAAATAGACAGGAGGCTATTTTGAAGCCGACCTTTTCTTTGACACATCAATAAAAAATAATCTTATTTTTCACCAACCTGTGTGGAAAGACACATTTTCATCCATACCTTGATCCCAGGAGAACTTTTCTTCTTCTTTTTTCCCTATTTCTATGTCAGCATTGAATGCCAGCTAGATTCATCTGTAATAACTTGAAAGCAGAGTTGAAAAGAAGACAAAGCAGGCTCACACAGAAAATTGTGCTTGCCTAGGTAGTCCCTGGAGGAAGGTGGCCACTGTGCCAATGGGAGAGGGGGTAGTGTCTAAAAAATAAGTCTGAATTCTGGCCTGGGAGTGGCTTCTTACTAAGGTCTTTGATATGTAGTGGTTCAGAGTTAAATGTGGATAAATAACAAAGTCCAGAATGTCTTGTGCCTTTGCTGATTTTCTTCCTTAAATTCTAAAAAGAGTTGTTTAAAAGAGTTCATCAGACTGGATTGCCCTAGAGTAAAGACCACATAGGTATGAATAGCAGCCTCCAGGAGAGCAAGAATCCCATTCTTTCTTTTGAATGTGGAAAACATTTAAAATGGAGATGTTGTAGGTCTTTGTTTGGTTTGATTTTTATTTGGTTTGGTTTGGTTTGGTTTGGTTTGGTTTGGTTTGGTTTGGTTTGGTGCAGAGTTTTTGAAGGCAAGTCCAAGATAGCATGGAATTCACTGTGTAGCCCAGGCTAGCCCCAGACTCATGGGAACACTTCAGCCTCAGCTTCCAAGTCTCGGGATTATGTGTATGAGCCCCTGTGCCCAGTTGAAGTGGAAATGTTTGAATCAAAGTTTCTAGCATGGAGAAGCACCGAACCCAGAGAACGCTCTTTCACCACTGAGGCCCCCAGTGATTCCTTTGTTTGACAAACACACGGTGAGCTGGTAAACTACCGTCATATCTTGGTGTACTCTCGAAAGGCAGGACTAATTTATAATAATAACAATAAAATAAGAGAGAATGACGGTCATGTGTTTTCTCATGGAACCCTCCACATCCTATACTGATGTAGTAGACATCATTATATTTCGTTTGCCGATAGAGTATGGATGCTTTGGAGAAGCCGAACAGTTTACCAATCGCATGACTATTACTACGTGATAAAAAGAAGCTGGAATGAATTTATACCTGGTTCTTCCATTGAAGCAATGGTGGGTACAGCCCTCTACTTCCTCCTCTCCTTCCTCTCCAACCAAAACTCTGCTGTGTTTTGCTACCCTACATATTTGGGTACTGGTACAAAGGGAACTTACCATAACTTATTCTAAGTGGCTACAGATTCTCTACACTGGATATCTGAATTGCATTCAGAAAGGCTTAGAGATAATGTCAGACACATAGCCTGGCTCAGCTCTGTTCTGCCAGTTCACCACACACATACACATACACACAACACACACACACACAACACACATTACAAGCACACACACACACCCCACACTCACCACACACATCACAAACACACACACACCACACACACACATATACCACATACCACACACACATGACATACACACACACATCACACACACATACACCACATACACACATACACCACACATACACCACACACACACACACACACACACACACACACACACACACCTACAAGACCCATCGGTTTCAGCTGGTAGTTGAAAATTGAGATTAATGAGGCCAGTTTGTTTCTTATTAGATTTGAAAGGAAATGGGGACTGTGTTTCCAGAGAAGAAAGATGAAGTTATAGCAGCATTTGCTTTGGGATCAGGTCAGAAGGCTCCTTGAGGTCAGGCAATGGAAACAATAAGAATGTATGCATGCCCGCTCATCAGCGCAGGGCATCTTTCTTACTTCCTGACTAACATCTTACTACAGGAACCATGAACACTGTTCACAAAAGTGGTTAAAAGAGGTGTTACATAAATGGAGCATTGAGTGACAGATGATTGGCAAGGATATCCTACATCAATTGAAGCATGTGTCATGCAAAGCCAACACCTCGTCAGATAGCAGACAGACGTACTTTATTGTTAGATTATAGTACAAGGAGCTTCTGTGAAGAGTTGCCATTCATGTAAATACGCTAATATAGAGAGAGCTCACATGCCAAGGGAAGAGAAATTTGGAAGTGCTAAGCTCTGGTTGATGTGGTGTGGAGAGTCTCATATTTGCTCCACAGAAGGGAGTTTCATGCTTGTTACTGTAATCCTGGGTAAAGTTTATGGTTGAGGAAGCTATAGGCCTGGGGTAAGACATGATATTGCCATGTTGCTAAGCAGTCATACTGCCAATTTATAAAGGGTGTGTTTACACCCTTTGATGTGAGACTCTCTAAATTGCAGTCAGCGAAGCCTCATATTGCAGTATACAGAGGAGAGATGTATGGTTGCTCCCAGGGCTGTGGAGAGACTGAGCACTCAGCACTAAATGGGAGAGCCACGTCAAACTCATGACCACCACAAACGACCCTGTGCAAGGTGCAGGCAACACCACAAAAGAGGCAGAAAAAAATCTAAGAGCTGAAGGATGGGGAGGAATGTGGAATGTATGCATGAGGATGGTGCTCTCTGGGCACCAACTAGTACTGAGGCATGATTGGCGATAGTTACCTGGGAGAGCAAATCATTCTGGGGAGATGAGATCCCGAATGAGGCTTTCTGTGTGGTGGCAGATGGTCCTGTGTCTATGCACAGCGGATAGCACTGACTAGACTTAATGGGTAGAAGAAGAAGAAAGAGAAGGGGAGGAGAAAGAAGAGTAGAAGAAGGTGGAGGAAGAATGAGGGAGAGGAGGGAGAGAGGGGGGAAGGAGAAGAAGAGGAGGAAAAAAAGGAAGAAAGGGAAGGAGAAGAAGAAGAAAGGGAGGAGAAAGAGGAAGAGGAAGAAGAGGAAGAGGAAGAAGAGGAAGAGGAAGAGGAGGAAGAGGAAGAAGAGGAAGAGGAAGAAGAGGAAGAGGGAGAGGGAGAGGAAGAGGAAGAAGAAAGCTGATTCTCTGGCAAGACACAAAGGGTAAAATAGGGAAGAGTCCCCAGAAGGCTACCATTGGTGAGAACTTTCTTCCAGATCCCCTAAGGCCACACTCAACCACCACTTCAGGGCATTGGTGGGAGATAAGACCCTGAGAGGAGGCTTCTCCAGGGCATAGCAGACAGTGATGAACCTGGTCATCTGCAGCCCAAAGCCAGCTGTTTCACCACCCCCTTCATCCTTCTGGCCAGCTCTACAGGGAGCAGGTGAACTGGGCTAATGACAGGGCCATCTCCAAATGCAGCATCTTTTCCCAGAACAGGCCTCTAAGAAGACATTTTATGTTGCTGTTGTTCATGTGCTGAACGTTGCTTTTGCGGAAGAGGCAGAGTGTCTCCAGAGTCCACTGTTGGCTTTGTTCAAAGTGTCTTTTTATTAGATGTGCACTTTCTGACATGTATCAGAGACTCTCCCTATTCTCTGACCGAATAGGCCAGAAGAATCAGCTTGAGGGGTTTGTTCATAGCCAACATCTAACCAGATTGCTGAGAGGGAATCTGCCATGTGCAACATAGGCTTTGTACACCAGAAACAGAGCCATCCAGCGGGTATTTACTGAATGAAAGGATAACTGGAAACTATAGACAGCACTTCAGAAATACTTGGAAAAGTATTTTGCCATTATTAACTTCTATCCTGATTCCTGGCTGAGGGGTGAAACATAAGATTCAATAGGATGACCTCTTCCTGGAGGCCTAATGGTTAGAATTTGGTGTTCTTGCTGCCATACTGGGGGTTCAAATCCCGGTCAGGGAAGTGCTTACTTGAGGGCTGGAAAGAAAATTTAGCCTTTAGAGCATGAAGTCCTCTTGCAGAGGGCCTGAGTTCAGTTCCCCCAATTCATACGAAGGCGGCACATGACCCTCCATAACGCCCTCATCTGGCCTCTGAAAGCAACTGCACACACATGCTGTGTGCATAATTAAAAATAAAGAAAAATCCCAAATCTTTCTATAAAATAAAAATAAAGAATCTGTAGGCTGTGACGATGATGGTTAATAGAGATGGTGGATTTCTGCAGCGTCAAATACTGTGACCAGAAAATAATGTTGTGTCCTGTGAATGAACAGCAACCATTCGAAAATGTGACTATACACATCTGAAACCTGAGAAGGCGCTGTGATGATGCTGTATTTACAAACATTGTGTGGTTTCCTCAACTGCTCTCCGAAAGACAGGGACTGAACCACACCATGACCGAATCCAGGAAATCAAATATTGCCTTACCATCTAAGAAGGTGGCCCAGATCCCACGGTCAGCACAGGAGTGTTTTGGTCGTAGGAAGTTCTGGTGATAGTTGGGAGTGCCAGTTGTCTCGGTCTCTGGGACAATGACGTACAGGAAAGGCAGGCACATAGCAGAGTGCTCTGTAGCTACCAAGTAGCTGCTTCTCTCGGGTAAGGGCCACTAACTCTCCCTAGGGTTAAAAGACCCAGCAAATATCTGCTGTCCCTTTAGCCATCCCCTGGGGCTGGAATACTAAGAGGTTATTCACAGAGCAACTGATGAAAATCACCCCCAGTGCTAACCCTGGAAGATCTCCGAATCATGCTTCTCCCATTTGAATAAACAGATTGAACATGTCCCAAGCATATTTAAAGTATCTAGTAGTTTAAAAAAAAAACAACAACAAAATACAAAAACAAAAAACAAAGGAAGCAGACTGAAGTGGCAGGCTTTTCCACCTGTGCTTGAATTCCCAAAATAATGATGCCTGACACTGAATTATTTATGAATAATTGCCTAGGCCAGTTCCCAACTCCCCACCTTGTTAGCTTGTAACTCAGTTATCCCATTTAGCTAGTCTAAGTCCCATGTGTTAGTAACCTTTCCTCAGATTCACATGACTGTCATCCTCAAAGCTCAGCTTGAATCCTCTCTTTTCTGACTCTATCCCAGAGTTCTCTCTCCCTCTCTCTACCCCCCAGGAACTCCCACCTCCTATTTTCTGCCTCAGCTCATTGGCCAATCAGCTGTTTATTGACAGGTGATGATTCCACATAGTACACAAGAGATTCTACAGCAGGCAGATATAAAGATACCACAAATACTGTCAATGGATGATCAAATTGTCTCTAAAGACACAGACTTACATCAAGCCATGAGAAAAACATAAGTATCTCAATTATATCAAAGAAAATTTTTAATTCTTATTTTTTTGCAGTTCTCACAGTAATAGTTATAAGCTGTGCATAACCATTTAAATAATGTTATGGGAAGGCTGGCACATGAAGTCAAGAACAAAAGGATAAAGGGTTCAAGGTTGTCCCTTTATCCTAGGCTGTATGATAAGATCAAGGCCAGCCTGGGCTACAGGAGAGATCCACTCTCAAACAAACGAGCAGTTTAACAAGAGGCAATATGGGAATGCAAGTTACAGGAGACAGAATTAGGAGATGATTATTTTTACAATTTATTAAATGTTGCACTTAGTGAGAAAATGAGAAAGAAAAGAGAGTAGCAAAAAATACCAGCATCACTGTAAGAACTGAGTAAATGAGGGAAAATACAACCAGGAAAGGAGGAAAAGTCTGAGTACAGAGACACGAGAAAGAATATTCAGTCCCTACCCAAATGACTTTAATCAAGTTCGGGACAAAATTAAACAAAATTTATACTCTTGGATATATATACAGATTTGTGTGTGTGTGTGTATATATATGTGCTTGTATGTGTATATATGAAGAATATGATGCATGATATGTGATGGTATATGCTATATGACATATGACACATTGCATATTCTATATTACATATTGCATATGACATATGACATACTATACATTTTATATAACTACAAATATATACATATATCCACATAATTTATAATATATATGATAATATGTGATATGCCACATATGATATGATATGTGTGTGATATGTGATGTGTGATGTGTATTGTGTGATGTGTGATGTGTGATATATGAGGGCTGGATATACTAACTATTGGGATTCTGTAAACCCCACCCCACAGTTAACTGGCAACAGCCAGGTATTCTCCGAGCCAGTTACCTGACACTATCAAGGGGTCTGCTTGCCCCCTCCTCTCTAGCTTCCCCTCTTGGCCTCTTGTGTTCTTGCCTTGCTCTCCCCTGTTTGCCCCTCCTCTCCCCATTCCCTTCTCCCCTCTCTCTCCATGTGCTCATGAATGGCCTCTACTTCTCTATTCCTCTTCTCTCTCTGCCTCTACTACCTTCTTAACTCCCTTCTCCATGCCCTGAATAATCTCTATTCTACTCTATACCATCATGTGGCTGGTCCCTCAGGAGAAAGGGATTCCTAACATGGGTCCCCCAGAAGTATCTCCCTTGCCCTCATGCCTCGACGCACTGCCATGGGGCATATCTCCCCACTTTCTTCATCTTTTTTCTAACACTAATGACCACAGGAGTTAACTTCCCAACCTTTGTTGGCAACAATCAGCTCACATCGATTTCATGTTTTGAATGCAGATATCAACTCCATCAGACACACTCCCAATAAGTTTCTAAAAGCTAGCTTATATAGATAACCCTTTGATATGAGCGCATGTTTCTCCCCTAATTTATTTCTCCTATAATTCGAGTCTGGGGATTCTAGGGAATGTATATGCTTGGATTGTGGGATTTCTATTCATGAATGTTTTGCAGTATTAAACACGTTTTTCTATATTTAAGTCTGAAGCAATTACATGATCCCAGCAGAGAACAATTTTTTTCCTCAATTTTGAAATGCCTTAAACAATAAATGTGAAAGTAACCACTAAGCTGTAATAATGGTGTGATTAAAAAAAGACGTTATTCAAAATATTAGTCATGAAAATGCCTAACCTTTGCTAAGAATTTTATTAATAACTGTCAGGTACTGAGCTAAGCATCTCAGAAACACTGTCTTTATTTAATCCTGAAAACCATCCTAGGAGAAAAACATACTCATAGTGATGAGGCTGGAAGAGCCCCCCACAGAGGCAAGGCCTTCTTATCCATGAATACCTAGTTCTGAGTATCAGCTCTCTAAGGCCAGCTCAGTGGGAGACCAGCTGAGAGCCAGATCTGCCATGGTGTATATAAAAAACATTCACAGGAGCCACACTTATGCCATTAATTGGCCAGATTATGAGCAGAGAGAATCAAATGTCCATCTTTAAGATGCCATTCCAAGTCTTCATTGAAAACTTCTGGCAAAAAAAAAAGGAAATCCACATGCAATTCTGCACACTACGTGAGTTCTCACAGACAGGCAAAAATCAAGCCTCAAGACTGTCAGACACCCTAGGCCTACTCCTGTCCCTTTGGCTATAGTCCAGAGAGAATTAACTCCTGGCCAAAGGCTTTGTTCTGTTCACCAAAGCAACTCTGGGTTCTACAAAGGGAAAAATGTCAGTGTCTTCTGATTTGCTGCACTGGGTCCAAAATGAGGCATGCGTTTGACAGCATTTTTTCTTTTTAGGATCAACTGAATCCTACTCTCAAAAGATGCGAAGGAAGAATGTACCGAGTCTAACAAATTTCTTCCCAACCTCTGATGATTCACCCTTTGAAAAACTTATTATATTTTGCTATTCTGTCCACTTATTACAACTCTATTAATTTTGGAGAAGCCTGTCATATTCCATTTTCACCCAATAAATCACACCAAAATGATTAAGTATCTTATATTTAGCAATTAACAAAGGACTTTGATCTTTTCCAAAACCACTCTGGAACTGCCACCACAGTAAATGACGCACCCTTGACTGCTGTCAAATGGAAAAGTCACCGAGAGAAAAGAAGGACTTCTGTTCTCCATTAAAATGAAGGCCGGATTTCAGAGGTCAGGAGAACATCCACTTTAGAAGACACTCCTCTCTTTACCTGGTGCTGTTGTGAGAGTCCGGGTGCTAAAGGTAGAAAAGTCACACATTTTAGCAGCTTGAGATCTCCAGACTGGTTTCAGAGCTGAAGCCACACTGGGGAGAAGCACAGCGAGGTGTGAGCATGATGGAAACTCCCCAGACCATGTGGAGAAGCTCATCCTCAGAGACAGGTATGCCAAGCCGGCCTGTCTGTTCAGGATCAGGCGGGGATCAGCATAATTGTGATTGTTCGCCCTCCAGAGTCGGCAGCCACCTCTAGAGTTTCTTCCGGTAGTGTGGGAACCATAGCATGAAGTCCTGTGACACTAACACCAGGCAGGCTGAGGCAGGAGGACCGAAAGCTGAGGTTCTCCTGGGCTCCGTGGATCCTGTCAAACAAGACAAGAGATGAGAGAGAGAGAGAGAGAGAGAGAAGGAGGGAGGGAAGAAAGAGAATGTGTAAATATATGTGCATGTGTAATTAAATGTATACATATCTGTATCACATTGTATGTATGTCCTTTGTGTACATATAATAATGTATCTATCACCCAATTCTATTAATCCAAACTATATGCCATAATAAATCTATATTACGATATATTGTAGATTAATCAATATCGCTCATAAAAATATAAATGATAGATTATGCCAATGTGTTGCATGTGTGTGTATGTGTGTATGATTGTGTATATATATATATGTATATATACATTGTATGTACATACATGTTATGTGTATATATATAAGATATTTATACACATATATACATACACATATACTTATAGGATACATACATATATATACCAGACATGTATATATTATATATATTAATAAATGAAGAATATAAAGATAAATGAGGCACCACAGGGTCCTGTCACATGGTTTTTCCATTCTTCCTTCCTGTCTTCCTTCCCCTCCATCTTTCTCTTTCCCCCTCTTTTTTCCCTTCTTCCTTTCTCTCTTCTCCCCCTCCTTCTCTCCCCTTCCTTTGACACTCAGAATTTTACTCAGATTTATGTATCGATTTTTAACTTCATAGAGTTTTTCATGTTGTGCTTACATGTATATTTGTATGCTTTCCTGGTGTCCGTGGAGGTCAGAAGGCATCAGAACTCTGTAACTGGAATTGCAGATGGCTGTGAACCACAGGGAAGGTGCTGGGCTTAACCACCAAGCTGTCTCCCCAATCCCTGGAGTCACTCTGTGACCCAGGATGGCCCCACTTAATGTAATATTAGCTACTAGGCAAGCCAGGGCCCTTTCTACACAATAAGATCAGCTAATAAATACAAAAATAGAAAACAAGATATTTTGGAGGGTTTACACTATCTGCAGATCACTTGAAAGCACATCAGCATCTTAACAAAATGAATTTGTTTTTAAATTTGAAACTACATATTTCTTCATTAACTAAGTCTTGTTTACTTCAGAAATGATCTGCAATTTTAGTAGGGATTTTCCAATTTATTATCTATTGTGACACATTCTTAAAATGTTGTATTTGTAGTGATAGTCTGAATGGAAAAACTTGTTCTTAATTTTATTTTCCTACTGGCTTTCCAATGACTTGTTGGGAATATGTGAAAATTAAATTATTTGCTTTCCTGGAATTCAGGACACTTACTACATTATTTTTATTAGTTTGATTTTTTAAATTTGTTTGCTTTTTGTAATTTGAATCTTTAATATTGTGTTTAATTTAGTTTAATTTAATTCAATTTAATTGTGTTCCTGAGTAGTATTATTGCCTGTGGGTAAAGTGTTGTTGCTGTTGATGATGATGATGAGGAGGAGGAAGAGGAGGAAGAGGAAGAGGAGGAGGTGAAGGAGAAGGAAGTGGAGGAGGAGGAGGAGGAAGTGGAGGTGGAGGAGGAGGAAGTGGAGGAAGAGGAAGTAGAGGTGGAGAAGGAGGGGAAGAAGGAGGAGGAGAAGGTTTCCTGATTCTCCCTATCCAGTTTTTGGGAATTTACTGTTTTATGCTCTCAAACATCAGACAGGCTGGGGTTTAACTCAACCTAGAACAGGGACAGTGTGGATGTATGTCCTTGTCGGATTCCTGCTTTGTTAACACTCAAAGTTATTTTTTTCCTATTCCTAGATTATGGATTTTAATATGCAAATGAATGTTGAATTTTGACGGATCTCCAATGTAGAGTTACTCATCCCATGGCTGTCTGCTTTTCCAGTAAATATGGTGAGTTACATTGATTTTGGGTTTGTGGTTGTTATTCTGTTTTGTGTGTCTGTTTTGTTGTTGTTGTTGTTGTTGTTGTTGTTGACTTTTATTTGTTTTTGTGTGCTTTTTGTTTTTCAGAGGGGGAGGAAAGAGGAATGAGGAAGAAATGAACTGGGAGGGGGAGCAGTATTTGGGATGTAAATCAATAAAGTTTTAGAAAAAGACTACTATTATCATCTCTCAGAATATTTTATTTTATTTATTCATTAATTTATCCATTTATTTGTTTGTTTATTAACTTATTTCTGATTTTTTGAAACTGTTTTTCTTCATAGTTCTAGCTGTCCTGGAACTTGCTCTGTGGACCAGGCTGGCTTCAAACTCAGAGTTCTGCCTGCCTCTGTCTCCCACTACAGGAATTAAAGGCATGTGCTGACTCTATTTGGCTCACCCCTTGAAATATTTCATAGGATTTACTGCTGACCCTATGTAGGCCAAAGGCATACTTTGAGTTTTTATGACAGACTGAAAGTTTTTAAATAAATACAGAAATACAAAGACATTCTACTTCTCGTGGACATGTTGATTAATTCATGTGCCAATATATTTTACCTTTGAGTCCAGAAAAATTTTGTTGTGATAAAGAAACTTTACTGCTTTGTCACGGTCTGGAGTTCAGACCCTATCAAGTCTATAAATGGTCTCTTAACTCAAGTTGCCAGAATCTGACACACCTCCCTGGGCTACAGAGGCACACTCTCGTGTACACACACACACACACACACACACACAAACACACACACACACCAATACATTTTACATTTGATCCAAAGTTGACAAATTGGTGTAAATGTTTTCTTATCTTCCTCTTGATTTCTGTCTTGCCCTGTGGGTAATTCAGAAATGTGAGATTTAATATGCAAACATTTAAGGTTCTTATGTCACCGACATTATTTTAGATGATTTTACTGTCGCTGTTTTACTGCATTTTGATACGAGGGGGTATAGTTTGTATTGTCGAAGGCTTTGCGTTCGCTGTGGTTTATTTTATTTCTAACATATGGTCTGCCCTATTAGCATTCCGTATACATGTAGCAAGCCTGCTCCCTCTGCCCTCCCTGAAGGCTCCCACATCTTCATTCTCCTTGTTTATATATTTATTTATAATCAGGCTACAACCAGAGGGGGGTTTTCAATTCTTAAACCATGTGCCTTTCCCAAGCTCGCGTGTACCTCACACAAGCTGTGCTCGCGTGTACCTCACACAAGCTGTGCTTGTGTGGTTTCATCTGTTCACACCTTTAGGTGTGTAAACCTTTGGGATGAAGCCTCTCGTGGGAATTAATCAGACTATTGATTACATTAGATGCCTTCCTTCATCTCTAATGAAGGCCCTCCCTTAAGACAGATGGCCTCCAAAGACAGCCTGCTTCCTCTGGCTCCATTCTTTCTGCGTAGGATCGCCCCTGCCTCAGGTTTTCTATCTAGTGTCTCACATCAATAGCACACGGTTCCCATTTTGTACTTTTCATCCAACTTGGCCATATTTCCACTTTTCATTTAGCATCGGTACTTGATGCAGCTCCTGAGAGGGTGGAGTTTTATTGTTCATCTCAATTATTCGCACTTCTCTCCCATCTCAGATCTTCCTGTGGCTAACTTACCCCATACTCTTTTAAATCAACCAGATCATAGCTAAACCTTTTTAGTATCCTCCCTGTCATTTAACTGCCCCTCTTTTTTGCTTCAGAAGGATGACATGTTTTACAATTTTTCAGGCCTACGTATAATAAACAACTCATAGAAATACAACCGCCTCCGCACATAATTTTTTCCAATCCCCTTCTCTTTGGTGATTGTTACGTATGTTGTTCTTGCGTGTGTTATGTGTCCCACAATGCAACGTGGGTTTCCTCCAACCATCGGTTGTCTTTCAGAGAAATTAAGAGGTGTGAATTTTTTTTTTTTTTTTTTTTTTGGTGCATTTCCATTTTTATGTAGTCCACGGGTCTGAGTTACCCTCTGCTGTCAGACTCCTGTAAAAACTTGTAACTTTATGGACAGCGGGTTACTGCTGACATTTATATGAAAATGTCGCTCAGTGAATCAAGACAATGAACCAATAAGTTCACACAGTGCCTTTGAAACAATGATTTTCACATTCTACAGTGGAACAGAGACATGTATTCCTCAGTGAGTACCCCTGGCTCTGCCCAGTTCTCAACTCTCCTGTCACTAAGGAGGGCCTGGGGGTCTCTCAGTATGTCACTCGGGAAGACATTTAATAGAGGAAGTCTGATCCCTGTTAGTTTCCTTGCCCTTCAATCACCAAGGCCCTGTTAGTTAAATATTCCAGCTGCAAACAGATATGACTGGAGGACTGGAGAGACAGCTCTTGCAGAGGATCCAAGTTCAGTTTTTAGCACCCACATGGTGGCTTTCAACTGCATGTAACTCCAGCTCCAGAAAATTCAAAGCCCTCCTCTGAGCTCTATAGTCACACACACACACACAGAGAGACACACACACCACACACACACATACCCTATACCACACACACACCACATCACGAACACACACACCAAACACACACACATATACCACATTATACACACACACATACCACACTACACACACACCATACACACACACATACCACATCACAAACACACACAATACCACACACACACACACACACACACGCATACCACATACACATACACAGACACATCCATACACACACATACACATACATGCACACATACACACCATACACACACACAATATACACACACATACACCATACACACACACACACATGTGCAGCAGACACATGTACACACACATGTACACAATGAATCTTAGAATAAACTGGCACATTGCTATGCCAGAAGAAAATGTGAAGTATTTTAGAGAAAATAGCATCCTGTGTTGAGTTCGGCTCACCTTTACTGATCAGTTACCACTGTTTAACACAAACTTGCCCCAGTCGTAAGCCCAATAGGAGCGTGGTAGCAGCTCGCTGAGTGTTTGGTGTCGTTGTTCATCCTACATCCTTATTTTACCCAGACGGTCATCTCTCATCAAACATCACAGAAAGCAGCACACACGGCCTCAAGTCCATAAGGATGCTTTTGCATTGTTTTGTAAGCGCCACCAAAACCCTTATGATTTTTAGAGGGGGTTGGGGTTGGGAAATTGCTTTTGCAACTGGAAAAATGCAAACCTTGCCATTTGTAGATCCTCCAGGAAGATGATGGAAGAATTTCTTTTTCTTCTTGGGCTTCCTAAAACATATTTGCTCTTCAATAAACTGCACTGTTCTCCAGTCCCAGGAGCCTAGTTTTCCGAGTGTGTTTGGAACATGGCACGGGCTTGAAGACAGCTGTCACTGGACGCATCGGTGGCTCTGTCCTCTTCGCTGAGCAGCTGACTCCATTAAGACATAGCAGCTCTTTCCCAGGGGCGACATCCAGGCTGGAGGAGATTGGGACAAGACTCAGCTCATGAACCCAAGAGACAGCACCTGTTAAAAATAGATACACATTTGCGGGAGGCTAAATTAAGATCCACTGACAAACAATTCAATGCCATTTCTGAGGAAAATTCAAATAGGGCAGAAAAAATCCCTGACCTCGTTGTTTATTATATAATCAAGGGTAAGAGCAAATTCTGCAGCACTTAAGTGTTTTCTGTGTTCTGTTTAATCTTTCTGAGATTTGTAACTCAAACTGGAAGGCAACAGTGGATTTATACCACCTTTAAAAACCTTCCAGAAGAGTTAAATGCTATTACTAATCACTATTTGTCCTGATGTGTGTGTATAGTAATTCTCAAGAAGTTAATGTGGATGTGAGATAGTTGAATACTGGCCAATAATGTCTGACCCAGGCACATGGGGAAAGTACCAATTATAGATGTGTGTTTGATATACCAGTATTTTAGAATGTAGTTCATAACTGGTTACAATTGTGAGCTTCTCAAGAGATGTAATCTAACTATAGAGATAATGGTATGTCTTATATAATATTACCCGGATGTAGAAGATGTGATTTCACCTTTAAAAAAGCCTCTTGCATTAAAGGAGGAAAGGGAAGACCACATGATAAAATAAGTACCATGTGATACTCAAATAACCTTTTCATCTTGGAGGAGATGCACTGTGCATGACGGACACAGGAGAGGGAACTTATAGTTAGCCTTGGAGGGTCTGCAGCAGTCAGTAGAGGAGCTAGAGGCAACATGACTGAAGGAACAATTAGAAAGAGAGAGACCTGGAGACAAGAAAGGAAAGGATTCTAGCACATTCTCCTTTGTACTTCTCCATGATAAACAGCGATAAAGCATTTGGCTAGAATCCTTCACATGTGTGAATGGGCCAAGCGCTTCTGAACAGTTAGGTCCAGAGATCTGTGGATGGATGTCTTGCCTGTAATTCTACATATGGGAGGCCTGAAGGATCTCCGTGAGTTACAGACACTAAAAAATTCAATAGAGCTGTCTAAGTCTCTCTCTCTGCACACCCCCACTGTGTGTGTGTGTGTGTGTGTGTGTGTGTGTGTGTGTGTGTGTGGTTGTGTGTTTCTTGGGCATTGTTAGTTCTGTTTTATAAGACATGATCTCGAATTGGCCTAAGATTCTCCAAGCAGGACAGGATGGTTGCCCAAGGAGTTCTAAGGATCTGAGCTTCTCCATCTCCCAACCCTGACACATCCCGCTACCTCCAAAGTAAGTCCCTTGTTGGCCAGAGCCAGATAGCCAAAATGCCTGAGGTCTGTCACCTCCGCACTATGAGACAACTCACCATTGTCCATTTGTCGATGGGGGAGAAATGACATCGGTTAAGGTCTAAGGTATGTAGTAAGGGTTTTTTGATGTGTCCCCGGGACCATCTGAAAAGAATGTGAATGAAATCGCCAGGCAACATAGATGAGGAACAAGGGTGCAGACTTGGAGAATACCTGTACCTAGGGAGCCTGGTGAAGAGAAGAGAAAGTAGTGGAGAAGAAACAATTAGAGGCACCGGAGTGAGTGTACAGAAGTGGGGTACAAGACATCCCTGCTCCATGGGAGGGTAAACAGCAGCTATGGTCAGGAACCGTGGGTGACCTTGAGCATGTGGAGGTCAAAGTTCAACGACAAAGTCAACAGGTGTATGTGGGATTTAAAAACAGTGCTTGGGAAGACAATGGTTTGATGAATTTGGCAGGACATCTTCAGTAGAGTTCTGAGAGAAATCCCTCAGCCAATCTTCTCTCTAAGAATGATTCTTCCGAACTGCTTTTCACTCCAAGTGCTTTGAACAAGCATGGCTTAACTCCTATTACCTAATATCCTGACTCATGATGTCTGATTACCTCCAGATCACCCGGTTGAGCCAGCAATATAGGTGTGATGGTTTGAATAGCTACGGCTCCAAAAGACTCATGTGTTTAAATGCTTGCCCCACAGAGAATGGCATTGTTAGGAGGTGTGGCCTTGTTGAAGGAAGTATGTCACTGTGGGATGAGCTATAAAGTCTCCTATGCCCAAGCTATGCCTAGTGTGCAAGACGGTATCCTGCTGCCTTTGGATCAAGATGTAGAACCCTCAGCTCCTCCAGCACCATGTCTGCCTGTGCACCACTATGTTTTCCCACTATGGCAATAATGGACTAAATCCCTAAAACTGTAAGCCAGCTTCAGTTATTTTTTTTTTTCAATAAGCCTCATGCTTTTCTTTATAATGTTGTCTTGGTCATGGTGTTCTTTCACAGCAGTGGAAAACCTAAGTAAGGCAATGGGTGTTTGCCTCCAGATTTACAAAACAAAACATAGGAAATTAAGCAACCAAACCTCACAGTTAATACACAGTAGGGTCAGTACAAGGACCCAGATCTTCTATCAACCCATCCAATGCTATTTATTTATTTATTTATTTATTTGCTCCAAACATACTGTCTAGGTCTGTTGCTGAGCTGATTCTTTGTGTCCATCATAAAAGATTAAGAGCTATATGTAATTCTATATGAAGAAAAACAGTCCTTACAATTGACCAAAGACAACAAAACTTTTTTTCCAGCATGAGAGGTACAGGCAGATGAACTTGAATGAATGTCTCAGACCGTCCATGAGTGTGGCGGTAGAGATTTGGGGGCTCATCTTTCGCTTTTGAGTCATGGAGGGCTACAGTGACATTCTCGGGACTCTGTTTGCCTGGCATCTTTTTCTATCATCACACAGGGAAGAGTGCAGCTAAAAGCTAAAATTTCAACTTTCCGATCATAGCAAATCCCAGGTATGAGGCGGGAGAGATTTCACAGTGATTCTGATGTTTGCTGCTCTTGCTGAGGGCCAGAGTTTGGTTCCCAGCATCTGCACTGGAGTGACGTGCAGGGGGTCTGATGCATAACTTCGTAGGACAACAGAAGGCATGTTTACAATCACATGCATATACCCAGGAGTAAAATAAAATAAATCTTTTAATATCTCTTTCTTTCCCCAAACTACATAAGTTGGTGTCTCTCATATACTTCTTTGGAATAATCAGTTATTTTCTGGTGGCCACAGGCTTCCTTCTGACTCTCTGGTGTAAGTGGTCAGAGCTGAGCTTGACTTTTGTGTAGAGGATTTACCAAGGAAGAAAAAAGGGCAAGACAGGAAGCTGGAAGTATGGACTCCCATCTGCTGCTTGGATACATCCCTTTTAAGGACTCCACAACCTTTTTCCTCTCCATTTTCTAGAAGAAGATATCTGTCTACATGAGGCTTGTGATTGTTGATTTGGATGAGGTAAAGGCTCCTTACATGGTACAGTGACATGCATAGATTAGTGACATATGTCCATGGTACAGACCACTCCAGACAGATTTAGCATCCACAGAGAGGAACCAAAGGAGCAGATGATGTCTTAAGCCAGCCTCTAATGTGTTTACCTCACACTATTTTCCCCTCTTCCTTCTACATGCCCCTGTGTGGTTTTCTTTTTCAACAATGCCATTTCAAATTAAATAAACAGCCCAAATACCCTCCCATTTCCCTGATGATACAAAGAAACTTCCACCCAAAGCTAAAATTTATGAACATCTCTCAACTAATGAAACACTGTGTTCTTGTTTTTGTTGTTGTTGGTTAGTTGGTTGGTTTGTTGGTTGGTTGTTTGGTTGAGGTTTTGGTTTGTTTGTTTGTTTGTTTCATAAAGGAGAGTCTGTGAAGACACATGCTGCCTTTTAACTCCATCAGACTATAGCCTATCTATATAAACACAAAAAAATGTAGTTGCATACATTATACAAATGAGAAATGCAGCCAAGGAAACAAAAGGAAGAGAGAGTATGGGCATAAAAGTGTACGATATACATTGTAAGAAATGGACCACAAATGTAGTTTTATGCCTCCAAGCAGAAAGACAGAAAAATGACTGTGTGTAACATTTATAGCATGGTATTAGAGAAAAAGCCAAATACTGGGTTGGAGACAGCTGTTGTTGGCATTGAGACTGTAGATGGCTTTTCCCCCGAGTCTTTGTGAAGAAACAACCTCAAGATCATCCCAAGAGACACTACAACTGGTCTTAGTGAGCCCATCTTCCGCTTCAAAGCCAAAATTACCTCCCAACGGACAAAAGTTATTATGTTATTCTCAGCTTGTCATCTTCAGGTACGCGTGTGCCTCCTGGGTAGTATTGCTTCTGAGAGGTAATACTAGGAAAATATTTGGCAATCAGTCCTCAGAAGGAAGCAGTAGCTCAATTGATAGCTTTTGTTAATTACTGTGGTGTAAATGCTCCTACTCCGGTTAGGTTCAATCCACTAACAAGATATCCCTGAAGGTGCGTGAGAAAGACTATGCACCACACAGACACCGCAGACACAGATACCCTCAAGCACATTTACAGGAGTGAAAAAAGAATTAGGAATGGATGAGTTCCGAGTACTAATGTTTTAATGTACTTTGTACGGTCATAAGCTTGCATAATCTAGTTTTTAATAACTGTGTGGAGCAGTCGCTGGCAAATGCCTGGACATTCACCAGTTGTCTCTTGCAGAACCCACAACAGGCTGGTTCTGAAACCATGTGACTTCCAAAGTATGATAAGATCTGTCCCCAGCTGTCTTCTCTGGTCTTATCTCTGGCCACTTGTTACCTCACACCCTCTGCTCCAACGTTCTGATGTCTTACACATAATCTAAACTTGTTCCTCTATCGGACTTTTGGATAGTTCTCTCTGACCTCAAAACCTCCACAGGTCTTCCAGACTGAAAACCTCCACTTACACATTTCTCCCTCCAGAAAGTCCTCTCCTGGTCTATAAGCTTTGTCCTACAATGAAGAATTGGGTTTTTTAGGATCTGACATTTGCCCTTGACTATTGTAGGAAATTGGGAAGACCTACCTGATTATGAGTGCTTCTGTTTTCTTTGGGGGCATTCTCAGTGGTAAAAGCCAGCAAGGAGATTTGTGAGGGTGACTTTGAACTCTGAGCTGTCTCCTTGACATTGACAGGGGCTAGAAAGGAAAGTTAACTATACCATGGGTGTCAACTTTATGTTACTAAACCCAATTAAAAACCCTGGATATTAACACTTAGGTGGATTTTTCTCATCACATAGGCTGCTGGGAGAAATGTGTGCCTTCCGCCAGGAGAGGAGAGCAAGTGTCTTGGAGTATAGATCTCCCCTGGGCTCCATCCTGTGGACTGTTTTTTTTGGCAGCTTTTATCTTTCTTCTTCGTCTGTAATAAACCATAATTATGATCATAACACACTGCAGTGAGTTTTGTGAGCTAATTATTGAGCACAAATAATTTGGAAGCCCCCAAATGCAATTAGTACCAGAAATGACAATAACTCTGGGGACATCCAAATTCAGTAGCACTTCATGCACTTTCGCTCTCTGTCATATCCGAGGAAGCCTGTGCAGCCAAGTCTGCCCTGTTTCCCTGTTAGAGAAGAGTTGCTGAGCCTTGCCTGCTTGTTCTTTCTCAGGACCTAGCCCCTGGCAAAACATATCTGCTCAAACAACAGTGAAACGAGCTCTGTAGATTATGCTCTCACATCTCCATGTTTATGTGCATTGCCAAGACTACTTTGGTTTTCACGAAAATCAGTTCAATAACAGGATACTGATCACCCAAAGGCTGTTTGGTGACATCACTTCTATGCTTGGGAGAAGACACGTCTGTGTAACACTCTATCTTTTGTCACGTCTCATTGTTAAATCAGTGTGACCAGAGACAAATGCAAGGTGATTTTTTTTCCAGATGAGCATCCTTTACACTGTGTCTCAGATGGGCCCTCTGAGGCACATGAAGGCTTGTGCTCTAGGGTAGACATGGGCTTCAGACAAAAGGCTGAGCCAGAAGCTTCAGAAGCCAGCTGAGTCCAGGATAAAATTGACAAGGATCTAAAAAAAAACAAAGCATTTGACCAGGATGCACATCTCTGCAGAAGGCTTTCACAAAGTCAGACACGTTATTAAATTTCCCTTTGTTTGTTGTCCTTGGATGTACAAAGACCTCAGAAGTTAACCTGAGGCTAGAGCAGAAAGCCAAGTCCTGACATACGGTCTATACCTAATAAAGATCAAGGAAGGTGACTCGTTTGAGAGCCATGGAAATACCAAAGCATGTGTCCTATATTAGCAAACTTGAGACATGTGCTAATGGACACTTGCTTAATGGTGTTGGGCGAGTTAGTAGAAAGCAGGAAACGTGAAGCAAACCACCTGAGCCCAACAAGTAGCAGGTGAAACCTGAGTCAAAATGGCATCCGCTACTTTCCACGGTATTTATTCTGTGCCAGACTCTGGGAACAACTCTCCATTGCTGCCTTTTTGTCCTCGAGACTCTACAAGGTACTATTATCCCAACTGAGAACCACCGACATGCCTTTTGAAATTCTTTTATTAGTGTATATTAACTGCACAAAATAATGTGTTTCTTTACAAGGTTTTCATACATGAAGAAAATGTATTTTGAGCTTGATATTTCTTTTTTTTTAACTGTGCGTGAATAGATGGGGAATCTATGTGTGGGGAATTGTAGGTGTACTCTCTGCTCTACGCCCTTGGTCTTCCCTGTCATCCTCCACCTTAGTTGTTGAGGCAGGGCCTCTTGGTGACACAGGAGCTGGCCATTTCCACTAGACTGGCTGGACAGCACCCGCTAATGAATCCGCTTGTTTCCACAGCTCTAGCTCTGTGTTTGTAGGTATACATTGCACACAGAGTTTACAGGAACACACTGCACAGTGAGGTCACAGGCACACACTGCACCGAGTTTACAGGAACACACCACACAAAGGACTCATGAGCACACACTGCACAGTGAGTTCACTGAGAGAAACACACACGGCACACTGAGGTTACAGCCACACACTAGACCCTGGGGTTACACTTCACACTGGGGTGACAGACACACACGGCATACTGGGGTTACAGACATACTACACACTGATGTTAAAGGGAAATGCACACTGGACAGTGGACTTAAAAAGAGACACACTGGGGTTAAAGGGATACCCACTGCACACTGAGGTTGCAGACACAGTGCACACTGGGGTTACAAACACACACTGTGGACTGGGGTGAGACACACACACTGCAGACTGGTGTTAAAGAGAGACACACACTGCACACTGGGGTTACACACACTGCACACTGAGTTTGGACACACTGCACACTGGGGTTAGACACACTGCACACTGGGATTTCAGACACACACACTGCACACTAGGGTTACAGACACACACTGCACACTGGGGTTACAGACACACACTGCACACTGGGGTTACACACACTGCACACTGGGGTTAGACACACTACACACTGGGTCACACACACTGCACACCGAGGTTAGACACACTGCACACTGGGGTTACACACACACACACTGCCTATGGATCTTGGGGGTCAGAGCTCAGCTCCTCATGTTTTCACAGTAAGCAGTTTACTTACCGGGTCATCTCCCAGGCTCTGCCATCAAATATGGAAACTGAGGTTTAAGAATAAGTCAGAAGCAGCACTCAGTCACAGTCACAAAGTTAACATGTTGAGAGCCCCACCCAGGTCCGTTTCTGTGAAACTTACATTCTTACTAACATGCAGTGCTGGTCCTTCTGGAGGGGGAAGAGATGCAGGGAACAATTGCAGTTGACAGGCCCTGACTAAGAATTTTGTCGTGGTTCATATCAATATTTACACAGGGCTAGGTGGACTGAGGAAGGACTGATTATAGATATTTTAACAGGAACTGAAATGTCTACCCTTAACCCTAGCAAATGTTACAGTCCATATTAGAGACCAGGCACCAAAGACAAAAAAAAATCTTGTCTTTTGGAAGCTTGGAGTTTGGGTCTATTTTAAAATCCGTGTGAACGGGGCACACAGACAAAACTTAAATTAATTCATGACAACTTGTTCTCAAACTGTGAATTTGGGAGGACGTCTGCAGTATTCATTAGCTCGCAGATTCACACTCATACCTGTGTGGGGGCTGTTTCATCAGTTCCCGGAGCAATAGAATAAAATATATGAAGAATCCGAGTTGTGTCTTTTTCTCTAACTGGTGGCTTTTAAATGCTAGTGGGTAAGCTAAGGGTGATGGTCAGGACCCTGCATCTTTTAGCTGCCTCCTACTAAATCTTTTCTCTGTAGTTGTGTGTGGCCTGCTCTAGATTCGCCTAATGAGAATCACACACACAACACACAACATACAACATACAACCAATGCTGTTAGAATCTTATTTCTCTTTACATTCTCTTGTTGTTTCTTGGTCAATGAATTCCAGTCCAGACAATGTTTCAAGAACACTGTAATGTGAATGATCCTATCTTAATGCTGCTGCAGGCCAGTCTTGACCTACGGATGCTCTACACGGAAACTCAGTGAGGCACAAGGAGGGATTCATAGCTCTGTTCTTTGATCCTAGTGTCTAAGAGTGGTAACACCCATTGTTAAATTAATCTTCTGGTTTCTGCTCTGCTAGGCTCAACTCTTCATGTATTAGCCTAGTTTTCTTTTTCCCTCATGACCCTGTGGTGGTTTGAATAAAAATGGCCCCCATAGGGTCACTCACAGGAAGTGACACAATTAGGAGGTGTGGTCTTGTTGGAGTAGGTGTGGCCTTGTTGGAGGACGTGTATGCTACCTGGAAGTGAGGTTTCCAGCACTCAAACCAGATGCTGTGTCTCTCTCTTTCTGTTGACTGCTGATCCAAATGTAGAAATCTCAGCCAACTCTCCAGCACAAAGTCTGACTACTTACTCCAGCTTCTCACTGTAATGACAGAAGACTAAACCTCTGAACTATAAGCTAACCACAGTGAACCTAAACAGACAAGCTACACTTTGTGTTTCAATCTACCTGAAGAAAAGCAGTCTTGGTAACCATGGCACTGAGAAAGAATACTGGAGAAAAAGATTCTTGAGAACAGAAGAGACTGAACAAGTGTTTCAGTTAGGCTTTGATAGCCTATGCCAACGATGTGAGTAAGATGGTGTGACCAGAAGAATACCCTTCATTTTCCTCTTGGTAACTCCCCAAAGGATTCCTGCAACTCCCCACCCTGTGTTTCACCCAGCCCACACTTACAGCAATCTCATACTGTTGTTGGAGGTTCAATGCATTTGATCAATCAAAAATTCCCACCTTTTGCTAATTTTTTTTAAAGAAAAGAACAGAAGCTAGAGAGAGAAATGAGATTAAACACTTGATAAACGCTGAAAACACAAACATAAAGGCCAGAATTTGGGGGCTAGAGAGATGAACCAGGGGTTAGGAAGGCCAATTGCTCTTTGCGGAGGACACGTTTTTGGTTCCAAGCACTCTACATCAGGCAGCTCACCATCATCTGTAACTCTGTCTCCAAAGAACAAGACACATTCTCTCTGGCCTCTGGACACACACACACACACACACAAACACACACATGCTCACAGTCATGCACATACATGAGTGAGAAAGAAAACAAATCCACATAAAATCCAAGTAGACCTAGTGGCCTACAGTTCCACCCATGGGAACCGAACAGTGACAATGGGTGTCTAGGGACAGCTGGTTTTCTGTGGCAACTGAATTGCAAGCTCTGGGTTCAGCAAGACTCTGTCTCAATACAACTAGAGCAGAGAGCCATCCAGAAAGACTCCACACCACACCCAGGTTAATTCCATAAGGAAACATGCACCTCCTCACCATAACCACGTATAAAAGACAAAATACCAACAACAAAACCAGAGAACTAAACAGGTGTATCTACAGTTCAGGTGAGCCCTTCAGTTTCTATGCATTGGATATGAACTCATGTGCTCGTGGTACTTAGAGATGGGTAATTAAAATTAGATCAAGACTCTAAGTTGGACCCACAGCTTGGGACTGATAGCTTTATGGGAAGAGAGCTCAAAGACGAGGGTGGTTGATTTCTCACTGTGTGGGATACTCGGCCTTGGCATGACGTCACCAGAGGCCTTCACCTAATCATGGTCTTTAAGAATGAGTTGTGCTTCTTTCTTCTTGTTTCTTCATCTTTCCACACTCTTTGTGATTGTTGTTGTGAGTCAAGGCCTGTAGTCAAGGCTCACCCGGAACTCATGAATTTAGCAGAGACTGGCCTCAAACTCAGTCTCCCCTATCTCATTCTCCCAAATGCTATAATTACAGCCATGCACTACCACATCGTGTGAATAAATTTCTTTTCTTTATTAGATTATTTCGACAGTTGCAGCTACACAAAATGAACTAAGTCAGGTGTAAAATGTCAGGATGGTTCTACACATCATCTCTTGTACATTCTCAGAATGGCCTCATTAACAGGTAGACACACCAGACAGACATGAACATGAAAACTTACAGAGACATTTTCAAGGCAAGGGCTTCTTGAGTAGATCACATATCAGCTCAATTCTTTCCTTTTAAAAAGATTTGCCAAGTAGTGGCTTTTTTCAAATGCTGATTTGATGAGCTAGCAAATGGCTTCAGAGAAGTATATGATAGAATAAGATTTATATGACAGTGGATTTTCTAGGTGGCAAGAACCTGAGACACACTTTTTAAAAAATAGCCAGAGATGGGAAAAAAAAACCTTGGTGTGCGCAATTCACACTTGAAGTGATGGCTCTGTCTTTAAAACACCAGGGAAAGCAGGGTGTTTAATGTGTCTTCCAGACAATTACAAAGCGCCCCTTGATCAAAACTCTCTGCGAACAATATTGACAAACCTGCCCAGCTACAGGAATCTCCTGGAGAGAAAATGATCTATGAGATTACCTGCTGGCTGGTTCATGGGTCAGATTGTCGATATCCAATGAAGGATCATAGAAATAAACATTCATTGCTCGCTGCGCTGACGTCTGTATTTATGGTACTCAGAAGGCAGTTAGTCAATCAAAACTGGTTAGAGCAATTACAGTTTTCCCCAGCTAAATGGGAGAGAAAGAACCCGAACTCTGTGTGATGAGACTTCAATGCAGCACAATAATCCAAAATTGCTTTTTATTCATGTGGAGGGAATTCGGTGCTACTTTATCTTGTCACTTGTAATTGTCTGATTAAATGAGCACCGTGGAGATGTATTAATGTAATGAAGTCAAACACTCAATTAGGCTTTATTTTCTCCCCCATTCTTGCATTGTTTGGCATTCCCAATGGATCAGAAACACAATAGCACTCTCCCAATTGAGTTGAGCTCCTTCGTGGTTGGCAAATATTTATTCTTTTATCTATGTTTCAGCTGCAACTCCAATGAATGGACCCTTTTTCCTCCTCTGTCTTGACTCCTGCCGTCACACAATATATTGTGATGTTGTTGGGCATAACAGGATTTTAGAGATGACATGAATCACTAATGCAGACAGCCGTGTGCTGGATTCAAATAGCAGATCTCTTTGAAGGAAGGTGAGAACGTATACAGAGTGATGCCCGGAAGGGGCTGCGACGCTTACAAGTTGGCACAGAGCTTGACTACTACACTCTGCTGGTTGCTGTGACAAATCACAAACTTTCTGCAGGGTTAAAATTAAAGGCCAAGAGAAAGAGCATCAGCCTCGGAGCCAATATACAATGGAGAACAGCAAAGCTCCTAAGGAAGAGCCGTGGTTCCAAATTGGGGAAGAATGTCCTCCAGCCACTCCACAGCTGTATGACTTTCTGTGAGCCACTATCCCGCTGTATTCTCTCATTGTTGTGACAGAGAAGTAAAGCTGGTACAAGCAATTTAAGAAAAAGGGAGTCTTCTCTGGCTCACAGGGCCAGGGGACATAGGCCCACACATGGGCAGGGCCTTGGGAGTGAGAAGTCTCTGTTCATATTGTCTTGGTAGTCAGGAAGCTCAGAGAGCTAGGAGAGAGGGGCTGGGTTATAAACCTTCAAGGCTCACCTCTAGTGTTGTATTTCCTCCTAAAAGAACCTGCCTCCAAAATGTCCCACGATCTTCCCAAATGGTGCCACCATCTGGGAGGCCATATCTAAGCCAGTGGGAGAGACTTCACATTCAAATGGCAAACTTCCCTGTGGTGGTTTGAATAGGAATGCCTCGCCACCCACCCCACCTCTGCCATATACTCATGCATTTGAATGGTTTACGCTTCGGAAGTGGCACTACTAGGAGGTGTGGCCTTATAGGAGGAGGTGTGGCCTTGTTAGAGGAAGTGTGTCACTGGGGGGGCGGGCTTTGAAGTCTCCTATGCTCAAGCTAAGCCCAGTATGGCACATGAGCTTCTGCTACCTGAGGATCAAGATGCAGAACTCTCAGCTCCTTCTCCAGAAACACATTTACCCGGAAACTGCTATGCTTCCTACCATGTTGATAATGGGCTGAACCACTGAAACTGTAAGCCAACCTCTGTTAAATGCCTTTCTTTATAATAGTTTCCTTGTTCCTAATATCTCTACACAGCAATAAAACCCTAACTACAATATTCCCTAAGCCTCTATTATCTGTAAGATGAAAATGATGGTCAGACCCTCCTCATATAACAGGAGTTTTAAATCACAACTTCCCCACAAGGCTTTCGATGGTGTGAATCTAGTAGGCATTCAATAATGTTGGTAATGATGTACTGATTATTAATGTACTGACTGACATTAAATTCAAAGGATCTTTATTATGTGTTCCATGTGTGCAAGAAAGTTGATAGCCTCAGCAACAGACACATGACCACTGCCCTCAGGTTAGGGGTTGAGTTCTAAGCTTACCAGTATCTCAAAGATATATATATATATATATTATACCAAGTACCTGGAAGAAAAGTTGTGAGTCTCCATAATGAATGTTGCTCTCAGTTTGCCTGCTACTGAAACCCATATATGAGGAAACAAGAGGGTCTTCAAAAAGCTCTCTGGCATTGGTCTCTTGAACTTGTACACCAAGCAGTAAGTCCTGCCCAATATGACAGTACTTCTTGCCTGTGCATGTGTGTGTGTATGTTTTGTTGCTAATGTGTGAGTGGGTGTGCAAACAGAAGTGTAAAAATGCCTGTAGAGGTCCAAGGTTGACATCAAGTATCTCTTTTCACGGACCTATACCTCATATGTGCACTGGTCCTGCTGGTACGAGGTCAAACAATCTTCTGAGAGGGAAGTGAGGATGATTGTAAGAAAGACAGAGACTTGGAGACAAATGTTAGAGATTGGGAAGCCTGCAGGTCTATACCATGCCAGACCTGAATGAATTTCTCATAGCCTTGACACACTTTACAGTATTGTGGGAAACAAAGTCACAAGCTAGTAGAGACCATGGCTGATGTACATGGCATATCTACTTCCATCTGGGGGCCTCCTCGTTCCTCCATGTTCCTTCCTCTAAGATTAATAGAACATTCATCCCCTTGCCTTGAGCTTCAAGAACATTTCCTCTTATCATTCCATGCATCAGCAGGCAAGGAAATCTGCCAGAAGACCCTGACCTGCCTTGACTCTGTCTGACAGGGAAAAATGGCTTCTGACAGTAATGTATGTGATTATACAGTCTTCTGATAATGATGTATCAGCCTCTTGCTGACCCTGGAACTCTCACTTTGGGCTCTTTTGGCTTATCCATGGATTCTCTGTCTCCATCTCCCACACTCTAAAATTTTGAGAGTCCAGGACCACCTGGCCTTTATGTGGGTACTAGAATCTGAATTCTACCCCTCATGGTTTTGAAGCAAGAGCTTTGCCCACTGAGCTATCCTTCCAAACCCTGACATGGTCTCCTGAGTCTCTCTCAGATATCACTATCACTACATCTCACTGTTACATTCCTAGCCCACCTCAGAGCCATTGTTTCTGTGTGGTCTGAGATTCTCACTCTCTGTTTCTTCTTCCTAAATTCTTATGACTGCTCCAAGTCTCAGCCCTGGTGGTATCTGAGCTGAGAGGACCATCTGTAACTCCTACCTTAACCACAGAAATCCTAAAGCAATTCCTCCCAGGGAGTTTCTCTTTACACATTATATTTTCTGTTTGAACCTTAAATATTTTTATGAGTTGTAATGCATCTATCTCTCCCTCACTCAACATACAGTCCTTGAATTCAAGATTCAAGATTAGTACTGGGGACACACACCATGTATGAACATATGCACCCAGGTCTTTACATAAAGCTTGGCTTGCAGTGGAGATTAACAAGCATCAAAAAATGCTACGGGCTTATAAGCCAAGGATGCTGGCACAGTTATAATGGAGAAGTGTGCTCTCAGAGGATAATAGGTTTGAAGCTAGCCTGAGTTAAACATCAAGTCCTTTCTTATCATGATAAGGACACAGAGGGAGGGTACCATCTTGGAGGTAGAGTACAGGCCCTGTAAAACTGCAAGCCTCCTATGATGTGATGGATGCTTCAACCCTGAGCTGAAATCAATCCTCTCCTTCTTATATGACTTTTGCCAGGATAAGAGATCTAAGTGATGCTTCCTGGTATATAAATGATTTCTCCTGAATTTTTTCTTTTCTTTTTGATCTCACAAGGCATCTATAAGATTAGTGGGTTTCCCTTGAGGATGCTCAGCGGTGTCTCTGATGTTTGCTATAAAACAGCTGTTGGATCAGGATACTTCCCTGTGGCCACCACTACATATAGATTCTGTGCCCTTTCCCCTTCTTTGTGGGATTGCTCTGAAGGAAGTGATCATTTGTCTTCATAAAGATGTCCTCTGTTTGGCCACAACCCACTTAACATAATTCCATGTGCTTTTGGTCCCCTCTGGGTATCTGTTATATGTGACCATCTGAGAGCTTTCTGCTCGTGGCACGATGCTTTGGAAGGTCATTTTATACACACCACAGGCAATGACCTGACAATGGAAAGAAATATTCTGCTGTGGCCAAATGTCTCATTTGTTTGTTTTTTGAAATGTTTTTTTCTTAAATATTTCTTTCTTTGTAAGAGCACCAAGCCCTTGTTTTCCTGCCTACTAATAGCTTTTTCATGAATCTTTCTCTGTCTCTCTGTCTCTGTCTGTCTGTCTATCTGTCTCTGTGTCCCTCCCCAGATATTGGAAGATACTCTCTCTGATTGGTGTCCAGAGAAAACAAAAAGCACATATCACCTCAAGACTGACCTGCATGAGGGAACCTAACTGAACAAAGGCTGCCAGAATCAAATGCACCGCAGCTGGCACGAAACAAACCATCAAGAAGTGTGCGTTTATCCTTGTGTTCCCATTAGTCCCCTTCATAGCTGATGACAATGTCAATGTCCTGATTAAGAAGGAAAGATAAATGGGAGAAGAGAAGAGTCACAAGAAAAGGGTTGTGATTTGTACTGGTTCCCTGGTTTGTTATGTAATCCTAGCATGAAGTTACCTGAAGGAGGCCAAAGTTCTGTGGGATGCGGAGGGGTGTTTTAAGGAGGAAGTGGGTACTTGGGGATGGTCTCCAGCATGTGATAGTCCAACTTCTGATTCTTCAACTTCACAATGGTGCAAAGACAACACATGGGCAGCAAAGTTGCCAGCTCAAATCATGAATTCTAGACTTTTCTCCAGCTAATGACTATGATCTGAGGCTCTCTCACATTCTGAGCAATGGGAAGAGCTCAGTTATGAGATCAGAAGAGGCTTGTCTACTTGGACCATGCCCTCGTGCTTTGGTGTTCACTCGTCAAAGGTATTTGAATGCAGTTTTTAAGTAGGATATTTCAACTTGGTTATATAGGGATATAATTCCTTACAAGTAAAGGAACATCCCCATATTCATACCCACAGAACTCATACATAGACATGTAACCTCTACTCAAAAGTGACGTACTAGATTGCCAGGCCTAAGGAAGTGACTCTCATGGTAATTAGGCCCCAGTGCAAGGATCAGAGTGCTTATAAAAGAGTGAAAGAGCTAGCCAGGCCTTTGCCTCCCTTCCAGGCTAAGTCATACAATATGGTATTCACCTTTCTCTCTTTGTGAGGATACTGGGAAGGTGCCATCTTGGAATCAGATTATGGGCATCACAGAGACACCAACTCTACTGACATCTTAGATCTTCTAACTTCCCAAACCCTAAGAAATAACTTGCTGCCCTTACAAATTGTCCAATCAAGGGTATTTTGTTATAGCACCACACAAGGACTTAAACACTGTGTACATTTGAGACAGGTTAAACAACAGACTAAATTTTAAGTCAAGAGCCCTATGAAGCCCCAGCCTTTATATATACACAGATGCTATTATTGCTGAATATTTTATAGAACTGCTTTTTTTTTCCATTGCATCATGTGGGAAAAATATTTTGCTAAAACTATATAAATTTCCTTAAAAAAATAAAGTCTATGGGTTTTGCTGCTGTTTGCTAAACAACATTTACAAAATGTGAACATTCTGCCTAGCATAGTATATGCAGTATAGAAGAAAGTTAGCTCTTGCCTTTTTGCCTTCAAAACACATGCAGATATATGGTTGAGAAAATACTTTAAAGGGTATTTGATGAGATCTTGCCGAAGAGTGGCTAAAAACACTGTTTTGAAAAACTACATAAGATGGTACCCTGGAGATCTCCAAAGGTACCACAGGCTGCCTGTAAAGAGTGATGGATAATGAAATCACCACAAATTGGTGTTCCCATCCTGGTTTGTCAGATGAGGCATCGAATAATATTCCAGTGCTTAAACACAGTGATTCTGTTTGTGTGTTCTCTACACTAGCCCTGAACCATGTTTCCTCCGCCACTAGAATGAGACTGATACAGGAAAGATCCTGAAGAGGTAGAAAAAGGAATTTGAGGAGAGAGAGAGAAGGGAAAACAGATTAAAGAGATATTAAAGCCAAGGAGGGGACACTGAGAATGAAAGAGCAATAATCCCCATGTGTGACAAAAGAAAAGCATTTTAGGGTTTTAAGAGCAGGAAATTCAGTGTTGGTGATGGCGAAAGAAAAGAAAAAGGGGAGGGAGTCAAGAGAAACTAAAAGATCCTCAACTAAGCAAGTATCTTATGACATCACATGTCTTGAATAAAGAGTAAATCCGTCCCCTGGTTTTAGGCTTTGTTATGTCTTCACCAGGCACCACCTAGGTATTAGATAATGTACCTTTCAAACGTATAGCTGCTACCCAGATAAATGTGCTAATTGAATTATTAGGCCATGTAAAACACTGAGCACAGCTTAGGAGACTTGCTGATTACCTTGGGGCATTGTGAGGTGTTCAAGGGCACTGGCTTGGGAATCTGTTGTTCCAGTGGTCTTGAAAAAGACCCATGCAGAGTTTTAGGAGGTCTCAAAAAGGAAAACCGATGAGGATCGCATTTTTTATTGTTTTTACTGAGCTTGGTAAACACTCCAAAGTGGTTTCCTTTCCTTTCCCCTCCTTCTCCTGTCACCTGCCTTGGAACCTGCTTGCAGTTGCTATGGCAATGGTATGGGAATCCTGACTGATTGCTTCAGAGGAATCTGTCTCCCTCCCGAGCTGCAACCTTTAAAAGCAACATTCAAATTATTTATGAAAACTGGGTCAGTGTACCATATGATAATTGTAAACGATGCTCGTTAAATTGATTGGAGAGCAAGAAAATGACACTTCTGATTTCATCTTTGTCCCTTTGACGGGTCCTTTGAGGTTACTGTGCTTAATCCTCGTCTAATGCAATACTCAAGTTTCCCTCCTTCTGACTCTTCCCTGCCTTTTTCTTCTTGCGTGTGCAATGTTCCAATGTTCACAGTTCTGTTATGAGCACTTGCAGTTGACTTAGCCTAAAAGAGACCTTGTCTTCCTTCTAGGTCCTACTACTCACGATCATGTTAAAGGGTTTGAATACATGAGAAAACATCTCACTACTTCAGGATTCATTTTTTTCCTCTAAATTTATAACCCTTGGGGGGGTCCATCTGAGGTGCCTCTCTCTACTTATGATGACAAGAATAAACTTAATAGAACAGAAACTTCTCTGCTCTTACCATAGACAGGTAAAGGGGTCATATGCCTGTTGCTGTAAATATTATAAAGATGGCTTATCCTTTTATCAGACCCCAAGGTCTCACTCCGAAGATGATCTAGCTTGGAGCCAAACGCAGGGACTCTGCCACTGGGTCTGCAAGCTGCCCTCTCTAGGTGATCCCCTTCCCTCGGTTCACTCCACTAGCCCTGTTGATTCTGTCCCAGGTGGATACAATAACCCCTGGCATGTTCGGTTCCTCCACTGCCCTGCAAAAACATGACTTTAAATCCCTGTAGCTTTTCATGGTAGGTTTATATATTAAATTCTCAATCCACAAACCCTCTACACAATAAGACTAAATCCAATGGACAAACATATAAACTGCCTTTCTATAAGAGATAAAAAAGACCTATAGAATCCCTTAAGAATATTCATTTCTACCTATCACCAATTAAGTCCACCTGGATCTTGGTCCGATTTCTCCAGCTCTATCTTGATTTCTCTCCCAATCTCTGCTCCTCTTCTGTTTGCCTAACTTTTCCCCGCCTACCTCTCATATGTCCAATCATATATCACCTTAATATCAATCCACATATGCCTTCCTCTTTTTTTTTTTTTAAACCTCAAACAAAATCTTGGCCATTCACTGTAATTAGAAGCACTGGGGTCAATCTTAGTTGACCCCAGGTGCAGATGGCCCAGTTCTCATTACCCCACAAAAATTATGCCATTTAAGGGTTAAAGACTTCCTGCCTCCAGTTCCCTCAAGAGCCAATTCCATCCTTCTATGTCGGGGTACTTTGTCCTCTTAGTACACGAGGAGACTTGGCCAGTTCTGTGGAACGTGATGTTTTCCGTGGAATAGGACATCCTAGCCATCTCACATCTATAGTGTTTAAAATTCACTCATTCATTTTAAAAATCACCGAAGTCTCCACAGACACATTTGAACAGCTGCCATAATGTCTTCGGCTTTGAGAAGCATTTATCTTGAGGAAGTCTCAAGGTTCAAAAGTGTTGCATTGCCCAGGAAATAGGGCAGACGAAGGAATCCAATCATCTTTCAAAGAGTTTGATTGGTGGCTGACAGACTTGAGCATCTTTCTCTGACTTTCCCTTTTATGCTCAGCAAGCTTTAGGAATGACCGTCAGCAGTAGAGTCTCCGTTGCCGCCGACTTAGACGTCCTTCTTGTTGACAGCAGCGGGGTCCTTCTTGTAAATTGATGAAGGGTTCTTGCTTATTTGCTTAGCAGTGGTTCATTGGCCATTGATTGTCTTCGGAAAACAAGCTCTAGGAAGGAAATAGGTTAGTATTTCAGTAGAGGATCCAGCTTTTACAGAGCCATGACATACCACAAGACTGACTCAATGACTATTGATTACTCAGCTCAGTTTCATGAATAACTGTCTTCTAGTTAGTTGTTTGTTTGCTTTTCTTTTGGTTTCAAGATTAAGTCTCACTATATAGTCTAAACCTCACTATGTAAACCACGGTATCCTTGAATTTGCAAAGATCTTCCTGCCTCCTGACTTCTGAGCTTCAAAGTAATCACAGCCATGCCAAGCGATGTTTAAAATTTCACCGTGGCGCAACAATTCCAGTTTGTTCTGTCTGTGTCTTGCCTGTGGCTGCCCTTATGCTGTATTGTGAGGAATGAGTCCTTACAATAAATAATGAATTTTTCAGAAATTGAAATATTATCTGACTCTTTACATGAAAGAATTTACCCCTCTCTTGATGTTTATCATTCCTTGAACAGTCTTGGGTTTATGAATCCAAGGTAAACATCATTAGATCTGTTTACTAACTCTGGAGTTGTCGTGGGAATCGCTCGCTCCATCCCTGGGAGAGGCTGTGGTTTGTCTGCATCTCTAGAACAAGTAGATTTTCCTGCAGAACTTGGCCTGCAATTAAGACGTGCACTCAACCTTGGCAAGGACATGGTGGTTAAAGCCCATAACTCAGCAGCCTAACTCTAGTTGAGGGGAAAATAGGGCTTGTAGCATGCTGTTTTCTGTCCCCTGGATGAAGCCTTTATTTAATGATCAATGCCACTGAATTCCTTTCCAGAGTAATTCTGCCCCATCGAGAGCAGACAACCTGAATGAGGACCTCACTCCTATATCTTTATAATATTTGTAAAACATTTTAAAGTTTTTATTAAAACATTTTAAAATTTTTATTTTACGTGTATGTGTGTTTTTTCTGCCTACGAGTTTGTGTGCCATATGCACATCTGGGGTCCACAGAGGTCGGGAAAAGGCATCATCAGGTTCTCTGGAACTGCTCTGACAGATAATGTGAGCTGCCTTGAGGATGCTTAGAATTGAACCCAGGTCCACTAGAAGAGCAGACAGTGCTCTTGACCACTGAGCCACCTCTCCAGCCCTCTTCATGTTCTTTTCCAAACAGACTCTTTAAATTGAAGCTAAGAAAAGAAACGACTGGTTCTGAAGAATAAAACAACTTTTATACTAACTCAAGCTTTTAACAGGAAGTCTGATATGACTATACCTGGTAGGAATTGTTTGTAACTCATGACAAAGCACATGTTTCCTTAGAAACACAAGTACCCCAAACTTTACAGCAAACACCATTGAATGTATGCAAATTTTCTTAGATATTTTGATTAACTAGCTTACAGCAAACTGAAGAAAAATAAACTGACCCTTGAAACTGTGGCTAAGGATTAAGGTGGCATAAATAGCCTATGTATCAGACCAAGTACAGACATACCAAGTACAACCAGAGCACATCAGCCATGCCAAATACAGCCACACCAAGTACAACCAGATAACCAAGCACAGTCACACCACTAAGTACAACCATGCCAAGTGCAGCCACACCAAGTACAGCTAGACCAAATACAGTCACACGTCATGTGCAACCACACTATGTACAACCACATCACCATGATAACCACACCAAGTACAGATGCATCAAGTATATGTACAGCAAGTGTATTCAAAGCACTAAGTACAACCATAACACTAATTACAGCCATACTATGTACAGCCATACTGAATACAGTCACATCACCAAGTACAGCCATACCAAGTACAATCACATCACCAAGTACAGCATCACAAAGTATAGTCAGTTCACCAAGTATTAGTCATATAACTAAGTGCAGCCTCACAAAGTACAGCCACACCAAGTGTAAAGGCACCAACTCTAGGCAAAGTATCAAGTGAAGACGTATCAGGTACAACCACATCACTAAGTACAGTCACTTCACCAAGTACAGTCATATCATCAAGTGCAGCTGCATCACCAAGCAGGGTCTCATCAAGTACAGCCATGGCCCTGAGAACTGCACACAAAGCAAGCATAAGCAGACACTAAACAAGATACCAAGGTTTAAACAAAGAGTGACATAGATCTAGCTATGGAGAAGGAAGGAGGCTAGATGTTCACTGCCCCCTGGTGGTAGGGAACAGAATTTACCTCCCCTAGGCAAGGCAGTGTTCAAGGCAACCTGTAAATGCAGAAAGTGAGTTACCTCAAGGTCAAGAACCACAGCATGTAACCTGAGAGCTTTCACTTGACATGGAGCTAGAAAATCCCAATCTCAAATGAGAGAAAAGAGCACCAGAGGACCCCAATGTAAGAACCACCTGCCGGCAACTTTACAACAGCCACCAGAACAATGATTATGTGAGAATTATCTCAGATGATAGAAATTATACAACAAAAATTCAAAAAAAAAAACATATAAAGACAAACCAACTGAATACTTTAGAAGTAAAAAAAAAAAAAAAAAAAAAAAACAACAACCAAAGCTTGCATCAGCAGATGGGCTCAAAGGTACAACTCAGAAGGAGCTCAGCAAGAGCAGAGCATTGTACAGGATGGGATATTTCTATACGCCACAATGGGTCTTTCTTGACAAGTTCATAATTATGTACACAACACAGTGCTCAGAACTACGCACATTATTGTCTGTGAAACCGGAAGTACAACTTTCCCCAACACAGAATCCACTGACGTGTCAATCTTAGACTTCCTCTAGGTGGCTTCCTGCTGTTTATAAGACACCTACAGCATTTTTTTTCTTTTTTATAAACAGCAACACAAAGGGACTTGAAGTGGAAATGTAAGGGTTTTTTGGAAAGTCAGTTGGATGGTGTTTTGTTGGGGCAAACCCGTGAAAGTGGACATAGGTGTGAAAGACTCAGGCAGACTCATGAAGGAACATTTTATTGAAGCAGGCACAGGATAGGGAATATTCTGCTAAGGCAAGCATGGGAAAAGACATGTGATGAAGTATTCTTCATTCACAACATGTATGTACTGGTCTGTCTTGTATTGTGCAGTCGAGCTGTATTTGATGGGACTCTACAGAGAGAAATGCGCCAAAAATGTGGTGAAGTGTCCTGTCGCTTCCGTAGACTCGGACTGACTGGATATACATGCTAAGGAAAGACATTTGCTGAGCCATGACCCACGTTGAGGCAGAGCACATGGAGAGCACGTGATGTTTGGAGGGTATAGGTGTGGGCTCCACGGAGTGACGGAGGCAGAGCTTGGCTTGCTGGCACAGCTCGCTGTGCAACATGTGTGGGTCTCCTGCCTTTGCTGGACTTTCCCTGAGAGAGGAGCAGCTGAGAACTTTTCTTGGTGTTCCTGTTTTTCCCTCCTGCTGACTCAAGCTGAGGCTGAGCCCTGTTTGTCCTGCTAGATCATGTCATCGCTCTTGCTAAGCTGACTTGATCAAACTGACCATTGATGTATCTGTGAAATGTTTTTGAATGGATTGAGCCGCTGCTGTCTGTTGGCCTGTGAACTGGATTGTTGATTTCCATCAGCATCGATGGGAATTGTCTCCCCAAAATACCTTTCTAACCGGGTCTATTTTTTTAAATGTCTTTCCTAATATCTCTGGTGAGTGGGGGCTACAAAGGAAGTTAAAGTTAAGAACCATCATGTTGGGTGCCACCAGTAACTTTTTTCAAACCTTATTTTTAAATGACGACTCTTTCATCACGTGTCCTGACCTTTCACGTGCTTCCTTTTGCATAACGTCCTCTCACCTGTGTCTGCTTCAGTGAAACGTTCCTTTACGTGTCTGCCTTAGCCTTTCACACCTGTGTCCATTTTAATGAAACATCCCTTTGCCTATTCGCCCCAGCAAAACACCATCCAACTGACCTTCCAAAGAACCCTCAAGTTTCCACTTCAAGGACTAATATATAAATGCTGCTTGCTGGAAAAAACTGGGTGAGGCATGTCCAGGTCTTTGTAGTATTGGTGCAACTTTAAGAAATCAATAATCATCCTAACTTTCAAATGGAGGCCAGACAGGCAGTTCTGCAATTAAGAGTATGAGTTTCTCCTACAGAGGGGACCCCAGCACCCACTCAAAGGCTTACAGAAATGTGTTACATCAATGCCTGGGGTCTGATGCCTCTTCTCACCTCTGCAGGCACTGTGTCCACACAATGTGCAGGGGAAACACTCATAAGCATAAAAGAGAACATTTTAAAAACTTACTAAATATTTCCTATATTAATGGCTGCAGCTGGGTGCAAAGTTTTCATGCTGTACAGAAAGAAGTTTCTGGAAATGCACAGTGATGGTTGTACAGTATTATAAATAAGCATACTTACCACAGAATTAAATGATTAAAAACAGTACATTTTATGTCATATATAGTTTTACCATAAAAATGGAAGAATGTCTGTAGATGTGGCTTGGCTGGTAAAGCACCTTCCTGGTGTACACTGAGCCATAAGTTTTATCCCAGAGTAGAAAGCACTGTTTCTTGGCTGCATGTGCCAATTATCCCAGCATGTGTGATGTGAGACAAGGGAATCCAAAGTTCAAGGTTGTCTTTGACAATATAGTGAGTTAGAAGTCAGCGTGAACTTCACAAAATCTTATGTCAATATACACACACACGTGTGTGTTGTGTGTCTTTGTGTGTGTGTGTGTGTGTTGAGATAAGGTTTTGTGACATATGCAGCGTTGGGGAAAAGCAGGAGGAGAGTGAAGGGAAGGAGATGGAGGGGAAGGAAAAGAAGAAGAGGAAGAGGAAGAAAGGGGGAGGAGAAGGGAGAAGAGGAGGAGGAGAAGGAAGTGAAGAAGGAAAAGGAGAAGAAGAAAGGAGGAGGAGAAGGAGGAGGAGGAGGAGCAGGCAAGAGAAGTCAGAAAGCTAAGCTTGAAAACTGGCATTTTTCCAAGATTATCAGATCTAATCTTTTAGAAAATGTGAAACTAATCCAGGGCAGGGAACCACCTCGAATGGGAAACTGGCCCCATTTCACGTGTATTCAAGGCTCTTTTGTTAGAGATTTACTTGATTCAATTATGTGTATATGTACACGCAGTGGGAACATAAGTAAGGCCAGAGCAAAACTGCCCTGGGTCTAAGTCACAGCACTTGTGAGCTGCCCATGTAGGTGCTAAGAATAAAACTGGGCTCCTTGGAGTCTTAGACTTTTTTTTTAAACCTATGTTAACAAGGATTCTCAGACGCTTCAACTCCCTTTTAGCCCAAAGTTATGGGAGAAAAGCTGGTAAATAGGACAAGGGGATGTGGACCTGTTTAGAAACAGTTCTTTGGGGTAATTCCAGTCTATGTCAGGATATCAGCAGTCCAGTTCAGTAGCACTCAGCAGCAGAGGCAGAACTCAGCAGAATCAGCCAGGTCTCTGCCAAATCAGCAGGAGGTAGCAGGAGCAACCAGAACCAACTGGGATACCAGGAGACCCCAGCTGTACCTCTCTCAAGGAAGCAAAGACTCCAGACCAGTGAGGTGTTGCAAGGCGAGCTATGCGAGCTCCCATCACTGTCTGTTGAGTCTTCTCTCCAAACATCAAGTGTCTTCCAATGGGTCTTGCCTCAGAAAAACACCATGTCACATGACACAACCAGGAATTTCCAGATCCTCTACAGGAGCACCCTGTGGTCCTCACAATGGAACCATCTCTCCAGCTGCCCTTTCATCCCCCAATCTGTCCTTTTAGCAGTCGGGTGTTTCTGGTGCCATCTGGCGACGAGGTGACAGGCTGGCTCCCAGGGGACTGCAGAAGGCGCATTTAAGATAGTATGTTAGCAGCTTTGTAACCTTCGGTGACAAGTAAATTTGGTCAATGACCAAATTCTAGAATGTAGTGCCGGGAAAAAAAAATGGCATCTTTTTAAACATCTTTGTGGCGCCTTATTTTTAAAAGTGTGACTGTAAAAGGAAATAGAGCCCCTAAGCAAACTGAGCCGCAAGACTGGATTTCCGAAGTCACCAAAGCTCAACCCCAGTTTGTCCAATCAATGCAAGCTTGCGATTTGGGATACTGCTCGGCCTTTTAAAATGGATGCCGTTGATTCTTGTTAAGACCAAGTTATATTTCCACTGAAGCACCACAAAACCACAGGCTCCTCAGAAGCCAGATGATTAGTGGAAGGTTTTCAGCAACCCTTTTCATAGTTAAGGAAAAGTGGGAAGGGTGTGAACATTCGATCTCGTTCCTTTAACCCAGTTTCCTATAAAATAACTGTCTTCACAATTCTCCAGTCAAGATTACCCGTGCTGTCCTTCACATCCCAGACTTTGAAAGCTATCACCAGCAAAGACAGTGCCCCCCCCTCCCCGACGCCTTTGTTTTACTGGCAGGCTTTCTCACTCCAGAGCAGAATGAAGGTAGCCGTGAAAACCAGAGGTACTGGAGTGTACCGCGAGTCACCTCAGGGCCGGACTGAACGTCATCACTGCTGGGGACAACAGTGCTAGTCCAAAGTCAGATTCACTCACTTTTTCCTCAGCAGTTCAGAGAGGCCTTCAACCCCCTTAGTCTCTCCCTTGGGAAAATGGGAGGAGGGATCCTTTCCGTCTCACCACGAGCAGCTCTAACAATGATGGTGCAGACATACTTCCATGGAAGGCCCGAGGCTTTCATTCGCTAATGTAGCCCCTCTCCTTATGCATAATACGTGCTCTTCATCTATACCCAAAGACGTAAAAGGCTTAGGCAGGATGTCCTAAAAAGCAAGGAAGCTTTGGATCTACATTTTTGTTCTGCCCTCTGAACCCAAGGCTCTTTTACCACTAATGCTGTTCTACTTGTGTTAAGTGGTACTACAATCAGCGTGCACACAGCTAAACGCTGGACTTCTTGGAGAGTTAGCCAGGCTCGCCAGCTCTGCTTTGGCTTCTCCTGCTACTTTGCTGCTCAGTCTTGTCAAGATGAGGCAGGGGGTTGACTGTTGGGGACGAAATCCCACAATTGTCTAAATTCTGGTTATTCAGACACAGATTGATGAGGCTCCAGCACTCGCAACAGGGGGATTCGAGAACCTCAAAGGTCCAACTACCTTTGCTGTTAGATCTCAGTCTTTATTACCCCCAGGCAGGTAGAAGCCGGTCCTCTGTGTGGCTATTTGGCTTCAAGACCTCCCACAGCAAGCCACAGCTCTTGGGGTGCACGCCAGTAATGGGAAAAACTGCCTGTGCCTCTCTGGCTGGCTGAAGACACCGTGTCCCACTAGGATGGCCAGTGAGGCAGATGGCCATTGAGACAATGTTTGCTCAGGACCAACTCTCCACCCAGCCTTCCTTTGCTAACTGAGCGTTCATGGTTTGCATGCCCTTTGTTGCCCCAGTTGATCACTTAGCTGGAACAGCAAGATTCATTGTTCATTCTTACCCCACCCCCATCCCTAACCCCCTTTTCTTCTATTTCTTCTTCCTTTCCCATTAGCAATATTACCGACACCACCACCTTCATTACCATCACCATCATCTTCATCACCATCATCTTCATCATCGCCACCATCTTCCTCATCGCCATTATCATCACCATCATCATGCTTCCCCCATCCCCACCCCACCCCCACAGTCTCCCTAAACACATTTCCACTTGGATGCTGCCCAAACATGCCCTAAAACTTCCTTTAAAATAATTTTCCGCTCAATGAGTCAGACTGAAAATCCATTCCTATGACTCCTGTTTGGAGCAGGCAACAATTTTTTAAGGCCACCTGTTACCCAGCAGAGGTGTATTTTTCTGGAATCATGTATGATTTCTCTCCCCCTCGTCTCACGCTACCTGATTGAAAACCCTCATTTTTACCTTTATGGCTTTGCCTGTCACCTTTGTAAATTACAGAGCCGGCTTCCTGAGATGCTGGCGAGGCCGGGGACTTACTTCAAACTGACATTTTTGGTGTGCCCAAGTGTGAGCCTATTTGCTCGCTGAGAGCAACGGGGATGGGATGCTGTAAAGTTTCACCAGGCTGTCCTCTCTCCCACTGGGCTGCCCCTTTGTTGACATTGTTCCCCCCCAACACTCCGTCATTCAGACTTGCTTTCCACACCCTCATCGCCTGGTAGTGCGCGCTGAAAGATTCCATGTACCTAATTCATTTTGACGTTCCTGTGTGCGCTCCACCTAACGTGGGATGAACCCGAGTCAGATAACCAGTTATTTTGGTCCAGCGAACCAGCTTTGTCCTCATGTGAGATAATACACGTTCAACACTCGATCCTAACGATTGGGTAACGACTTGCAATGCCATGGTGACGATTATTGTTGGAGACAATGTCTCCTGCCCTTGATATTGTCAGGACGCAATACAAGACTCTTTTTCAGGGGAGTCTGGCTTCCTGGAGAGGTTTGATAACATGGAATGTCTGTGAAAATCGATGGAGACACTGCCCGTCCTTCTTTCCTCCAGACTTCCGGTCCCGCCTGCTTCCTGCTCAACCTCCTCCAAGCTCGGAGACCAGCTCTGCTGATAAACGGATTTAAAGCTTCTTCTGCCAGGATCTCCACTACTTCGAGCTCAGCCTCCACAGTTCAGCTCTGGCCGTCCACTCTAACTCATGCCCATGTGTCCGTGGCAATAAAACCTTGCTCTCTTTCCTTTTGCTGCTTCTGTTAAGCACTGTGCAGGCGTATGAAGGACTTCCAGACCGTGGCTCTTCCTTTCTACATTCTGTATGTCATTAAAGTAGCACCGTAGGGCCCTCCATGTGGGAGATGCTGCCGCAGACAGACCTTTCTTTATTCTCTACCCCTAAATGTAGTCAGACTTGGAACCTGAATGTATCAAACCCAGAGTCTCTCAAAGTTTAGCCACCACAGCAATGTATACAGTAGTAGTTCAATAATTACCTGTAGGTGGACCTTTCTTGGCTGGTACCTCTTGGGCGTGGCAAATTTTGCTCTGTAGAATGCATTTCACAAAGGCTAAAACATTTTTTGTCAGGATTGGTATCTAGGAGTATAAGCCAAAGATGCTACAAGCTAGCCCGAAATGTATAAGGTATACACACACACACACACACACACACACACACACACACACACACACAAGAACATACACAGGAATGTGCATACATGTATATGTGTATACTCACATACATACATGCACATAAACATGCACATACAATACACATGCATGCATACACAGGAATCGCACAGGTGCACATGCACATACATACATGCATTCATGCACACACACGTGTACACACAATGCACATGCATGCATGCACATTCACAAACATGTGTGTACACACACAGGAATGTGCACACACAAATACACATATATGGGAAGAGTGGTGACAAAAAGCAAAAAAGCAAACGTAAATAGTAAACTTGAGTAAACAAATATTTTCTTCGTTCTCCCGTAATGCCCCCTCACAAAACATCTCTTTCTTTCTCTTTCTCATTTAATTTACATAAGGACAGTGATGTTCCACGCTGGACTTGGTGCTTTGCCTACTAACCTTTACCAAACCTCTCTGCACATATCCTCTCCCATGATATTCTGAAATAGTACATCCTACTGGATTCCTTTGACCAATGTCAAGGTAACTGTTTCAGTACAACATGTCTTAGTAGGTCAGCAGATATAAATCAGTATTTTCTCTCAAACTAAAATAGAATGGTTCAGCTTTCCTCTCATCTACACTACAGCCATCCAGAGCATTCTCTCATGTTGAACATGAATGACATTTTGCCTACCATAGAGCTGACAAGAATTCAAATTGGACCCAAGTTTTTGCAACTTTGGTATGGACTATACCAAATATATATAGAGATATGGCTTGCCTTAGCTTCACTTCGGGTGACATAACAGCCTCACAAAGCACCTTAGGCTGGGAAGATTTGGTTTTAGCTCACAGGTTCAGGTTGCACTACATCTCAGTGGGAAAGTCACAGCTTCAGAAGCCTGAGAAAGTTGGTCCACAGTCAGAAATAGGGAGTTGTGCATGCAGGCTGGTCCTTACTCTTTCTCTACTTCTATGCAATGCAAGATCCCCTGACCAGGGGCATGGCGCCGCTCACGGTGGGCAGGTCTTCCCTTTTTAATCCTTTGACTCTAAACTTTATAATCATCATCTGCTTATGCACTCATATGAATTGGATACTTACTGACTTCTATGTCTTTGTTTGACACTCATGCTTCAGCGCCATATTTATGTGAGATCCTGATAGATCAGAAATCTAAAGGACTTGACTAATTTTGTGTGTCCAATTCACTCTTTCTAAGATGTGTGAGGTCATTTGTTTTTCTCAGGTACAGTTGCACAGAAGGTTCACTGGAGGCCAGATACCATGAGTTTAGCATTACCAGCACAGGAAACAATGTCCTACGCATACAGACTCCAGCCCAACTTGGTCTTTTCCAATATGCCCAAACCCATGTTAGCTCCTTAATAACTGCTTTTTATCTCCGTCCTCTACCCATAAGGCAATGTGAAGAAAGTACATCTCTCAAAAGCAATCCTTTGTGCACAAGGACAAATGAGACCATCTTTGACCAGCTGTAACTCACTAAACTAAAGGTCTTATGGGAAAAGATGGGCTTGTCGCTAAGAAAACCAAACATGAATCTTGACAACTCTCCTCTGATAGCAATGTGGTTTCGAAGTCTTGCATCGCTCTCATACAAAATGACACTATGGTAAAAGTTATGTGGAAAGTACTCAGAACAGGGTTTAATCCATAGCGGGTGGTCAAAATGTACTTTGTGTTATCTATCGGTGTTAACTAATTGTCTTAGTTAGGGTTTTACTGCTGTGAACAGACACCATGACCAAGGCAACTCTTAAAAAGAACATTTAATTGGGGCTCACTTACAGGTTCAGAGGTTCAGTTCATCAGCATCAAGGTAGTGTCTAGGCAGCCATGGTGCAGGAGGAGCTGAGAGTTCTATCTCTTCATCTGACGGCTGCTAGGAGACTTGACTGGCTTTCAGGCAACTAGGACTAGGATCTTAAAGCCCACATCCACATTGACACACCTACTCCAACAAGGCCACACTTCCTAATAGTGCCACTCCCTGGCACTATTCAAACAAGCATATTCACACCACCACACTAATGTTAATTCTTTAGTAGAGACAGATTTAGACATACAGACTAGCTGAACCCCACATCTCAGGAGACACCTGAGTGGTATACCTTTGAAATACTGAGCTGTATTAGGTAAGCCCTGAATAGCTTAAAAGTAGCTACAGCGCATATGACGCCCACCCGTGCCTCATTAGGACAGGTCTTAAGTGATGCACTTGACTTTGTGCTGACTCCTTCTGGGTCTGCAGAAGTTAAAGAGAACTGTAAGCATGAGGAGAGGCCGAGGAGCTAATAAGGTTTTTATTTTATGGTTAATATGTAGTTAAGTCTAAGAAAGCTAAGAGAGCCAAAGCTTTCTCAGGAAGAGCCTCCCTGAAGTTGAATTTAAAGTAACTCTATCCTAGTTTTTCATACAACTTTCAAATATCCTAGGAAATTCGCTGGTCCTAAAAACCCCAACTCCAATGCAATTATACTCCTAAGTAGCTGCTGTTAGTTTAGATTGCAGCTTTTCCTGTCCTCAAGAAGGGCCAGTAGCTTCATGTACAAACATCTGGCAATTATCTTTCCCAGAGGTGTCCGTTCCTCCCGTAATGAAAATCCCAAAGGCAGCCATGACAGTGGAATGCTGGTGCGGTGGGATCTTCTGAACTTGCACCGTTCTAGCAGACATCAGTCCTTGTTGTGCGGCTGGACCAGAGCTGAAGAGCCCCGGTGAAGCCATCTCCTGGCATTGTTAGCACTCTAGACTGGGACCAAAATACTTATTGATCCCAATAAGCCAGGCACTGTGATCAACCCAGGGTAGAAGGGTGAAATGATACTCGTGCTATGAGCATGTGGCTTCCTGGTTTAGAGTCTAGAATTTTAATTCAAATACAGATACCCAAGACCCAATGCCTGAATTTAGGATGTTTGAGAGAAGTTGGAAGAGACTTTGAACACAATGTATTTGAAGATGGGGTCTAATTGAAAACTGTTTTAGTGATTCCTTCACTTAAAAAAAAAAAGCCTTTTACATATACACATATGCCCATATACACTCATATGCACTCACTGCACACACACACAAATCTACACACACATATAAACATGCACAGACACATATACACATAAGCATACCTGAACACACATACACACATGCGCAGACATATGTACACATAAATGCACCTACACAGACAGTCACACACACATTCACATGCATACCTACATACACATTCATACATACACACTCACATATACACACATACATACATGTGCACAAGCACGCATGTGCGCGCGTGCACACACACACACACACACACACACACACACACACACACACATGTCCACATGCCAACATTGATGATATGACCATAAAGAGCTAAAGAACAGAAACATTTCCACTTTGACCTACCTGCTTCCAGAAGGTTCCTAGAATTTTGTGGTTCCTGACATTACCACCACTATATTAGTTCCCTCAAATCCAGAGTTTTTTGCAGGCTCACTGGCCAATGTAATGTCACAATATGTCCCATCTACACCTTATCACATGACTGATTTGTTCTGTAGAAATATGGGAAACTCCACTGGAATTTTCAGTGGGATGAATTAGCATTTTTAACGATGATTGGTACAAACCGATCTAAACACTCAGTTTCAGATCTTGGTGGCTGAAGACATTTCTGGATGGACAATAATTATCCGCTGTATATTATTTAGAACTGTGCTAGCCGGGCTGGAGTGAGGGCTGGCTGAGCAAGAGCACCAGCTGCCCACTAGCCGAGGAGCCATACTCGATTTCCAACCTCACGTTACAGCTCTTAACCATCTGTGACTTGACCATCAAGGGGACTCTGAAGCTCTCTTCTGGCCCCCAAGTGCACCAAGGGTGCATGTGACACACAAAACTACAGCCAGATGAAGCACCCATAAGCACTAAGTAGAGAAACAGAGGGTGCTAGTTCTGACAGAACAAGGTCCAGTTCTGGGGTTCAAATAGAGAGCATTCTCAGTGACAACCCTGGTGCAGACATGCTTGCCCAACACAAGAGCCCTTTGTCATTAAGTGCAGACACAGCCTCTGGATCCCTTGTCACCCAGCAACCCAGGAAGATAAAGCCATCTGCTGACCGGAGGAAGAATGGAGAGCCTTCATCCCCTTACAAGGTTGCCTTCTTCTACACTTTAGCAGATGTTCATGGAGAAAATTCTCCTGTTTGCAAACAGCCCATGAGGACAATGGCCAAGAGATGGAGGGGCTTCCCATCGGCAGGGCTCGGGCAAGGGGTTTCTTTGTAGAAATTTCTTCTTCTCAGGACTGTGATCATTTTCTTTACCTCTTCTATGTCCATTTTGGAGGAAAGCACCTCATTTATCTTGGGGAGACAGGGATGCAGACACTGTAAGTGAGTAGATTGCCCCCAGAGGATCAAAATATTTGTGTTAAATGAAATGAGAAACATGTTAAGAGCCAGCACAGATCCTCCGGGAAACGGTATTTGGTAATTTTGAAAAAAAAAAAATTCTACTGAAATTTTTCTCTTGCCAAGAAAAGAGGAATGATTTCTATTAAAATGACTTCATGTCTGAATTACTCTCTGCCCCTCGGGAGCACAGAACATTACGGCTTTCATATTTGCCAGTGTAGAAGTAAAGAGGACACCTTATTTGGAAAGCATGCAGACTTAATGTGAAATGCTGGGTATTAAGTATTTTCACCGCAAAAGTCTGCTTTTGAAACCTCTGCACGTAAACTGTTCAGATTGGAGCCTAATTCGGAGCTGGTCTTCTCCACCCCTTTTGGCTTCCCAGCCTGGTGCCACCAGTCCCAGAAGCCACAGGAGACATCTTTGAATTGATGTTCAAGAGTTCTACCCTTCACCAATGTTGTCATGGACGACCTCATGTTAATGAGGTGTTGGGTGCTTTGAGGCACATTTTATTACGACCTATGTCCACACTTGCACATATGTTAATATAGGAACTACAGGGGCCTGCTATGGTCAATAGAAAGACATAAGACATTTAAAATAGATTTAAAGTAATGTAGCAACTCTTATGAGGCTTTACATATCTCACTGACATGGGGTTGCAAACTGAGGCCCAACACAGGTTAAAAAATAAATGCCTGATTCCCCTCCCCTCCGTCCCCCAAAAAGAGATTTTTTTTTTTGCTGTGATCCCAAGATCCTGAATTTCAAAATCGAAGACAACTGGTATCCTTAGGACGAATTTAAATCTTAGCAGAGACAGCCAAGCAGTTAAGAGAGAACGCTGCTGAGTTCAGTTTCCAGCACCCGTCAGGCACCTGACGCCCTTGTGTGGCCTCCGTGATCATTAGGCACACACATGGTGCACAGACATGTGTACAGGCAGAACACCCACACTCCTGAAATAAGAGAGACTTGCTCTTTATGTTTCCTGATTTTCTACAGCAGACACACGTGTGTTTACAAAAGGATTATAACTTGCAGATTTTCAATGGTTAAAAAAAAATGGATTTGACCATTTTCCCCTCCACTTTTGCAAAGCTTAGGGGGAGTAATTATCTTCTCTGTTCCTTGGCCAGAAAATGTGATCTTTGGGACCCATAAAATGACTTGTGGAGGCATCGGGTCTGTGGCCGTGTGTTAAAAGTCCGTTATTCTTTGGAATATTAATTAATGGCTAATTATTGGAGTTATGCTAAGGCATATTCATAGACTTTATTTTAAAGGCAGAATTCCCACCATTATCGCTATGTTAATGGGAATGGGTTAAACAGAAGCAGATGTCAGCTGGCGGGACCCTCAAAGCAGGGAAGATATGAACCGAGTGAGCCAGAGCTATGCACAGCTTCGTTCTTTCTGTGTGTCTCTGTCTCTCTTACACACATGAACTAGTCTCTCCTTCCCCCTCTCTGTTACACACACACACACACACACACACACACACACACATCTGTCCAATGCATAGAGAAATACATTCATCTCTTGACATACAAGGCAAAGGGAAAGTTAACTACAAGACCAACATCATCAGATTCTGAAGACAGACAGACAGATGGGTGGACAGACTTATAGCATAGTCTTTCCTTGTATCTTAACATATATTATTCCAAAAATTTTAGATCACATCTATATAATTTATAACACCCTGGACGATACCTGTGTGACTGCCATGCTGATGTTTTAATGAATAATTCGTAGGGGAGATAAAGCTACACATGTCCAGTACAGACGGTTTAGAACACATGTACTCCAGTGACATGAAAGATGGTTCTGTTAGGAAGGTGCTTGCTGCACAAGCATGTGATTCTGAGCTCAGTTCCCAGCATGGTCTAAACGGCTGAGTGTGGCCACACACCCACAGTACCAAATTGGGGATCAGGGAGCAGTGATCCCAAAAGATAACTTGGAGAGCAATAGAAGAAGACACTCAAAGTCAACCCCGCCTCTACACACATGTGCACAACTACACATACACATGTGCATAGACATGTACAAGGAGCACACACACATACACATAAACATATACACACCTATACATACACACACCCACACATACACATGCATATACGCACACACACATATATACACACCTAATCACTCCTACAGACACATACTCATAAACACTCCTACACATTTGGTTTCTCTCCGGCTCAGGCTCAGCTCATTCCAAGGAATCTACTGCAGTCAGAGATATGCTTCAGAATTTCCCAAAAGGACAAACCCCTGTGTCGTTCCTGGGTGGGGAGAGGGTGACCCACCGTCCCCCAGTTGTATACTTGAAGAAGGCTCTCGTTCTGGCCATATAACATTCCATTGTGTGCACACATACAATTTCCTGTAGCCGTTCATCTCTTAGTAGGCATGGCTGCTTTTCTCATGAGGGCTACATTTCTGGTTCATGGGGGAGTTGCATCTTTAACTTTTTACAGAACGTTCACACAGTTCTTGCTCCACCAGCAGCACAGGTCTTCCAGTTCCTCTACATCTTCCTGAACACTTGTCACCTCTTGCTTTTCCGGTCATCTCCATCCCGACAGGTCTTAGGCAATTTTCTGGAATTGATTCCTATTTTTCCCCCACTATTATGGACACTGAATATCAGCTCTGTGCCTAAAATGGTTCTTTCATGCCACGGGGTAGAGATCACTGCACACCACACAAGCTGAGCCAGCAAACGCAGGTGATCAGCGCCTGCAGGTGCAGAGGCAGGACTTGAACAAGTCACACGGGACTCAAGCTCGTGGGAAAAGAGACAAGGCTAGACTGAAACCGTCGGACTCTGCACGGAAAGCGTCCTGGGTTTCATTGAAGAGAGAGAAAAACAAGCCAGCTTCTGCAACCGTGACTCCATCATCCTAAAGTCCCTGATGCTCAGGCAGGGATCCTCGCAGGGGTCCTCACATTCATTGGTGCCATCAAGGCAAAGGAGCCAAACTGAGAAGTACAAGAAAAAAGTATTAAAATTTTTAAGTTAAAATGCGCACGATCCGGGCGGCTTGCAGGTAAGCTGCCTGCCCCGGCCTGAGCCAATCTCTTCCAAAAAGAAATTTTGTTTTAAAGAATTCTGCTTCAGTCCGGTGAAATGGATGACTTAAATAATATCTGCTTAATAGGTCCCCTTGGGCATCACTTGATAAATCTTTGCTTTCTTTTTCTTTGGGCTGTGTGTGTGTGTGTGTGTGTGTGTGTGTGTGTGTTTGTATTAGATTTAACACCTGGGTGATACTAAGTTTCATGGTTACCATAAACTGTAGGCTACTAAATATTTGAGCGAGTAGGATTGGCTTGATTCAATTGCTGAGAAACGAAAGACCGGGCGCAGTTTCCGGCACCCAGCGGGCTTTCCTGTTTGACGTTTTAGCAGGAATCGTTTCTAAATGGCTGAATTCCTAACCCCTCCACGTCCCGCGTATTTCCCCTCTCTTTGACTTCAATCCAAGATGATGGATTATGGTGAGAAATTAACGGGGGGGGGGGGGGCGGGGCAGTGGTGGTGGTGGTAGGGTGGGCATTATAGCACCATGTACCTGGAGCTGACGGGATTCTTTACATATGAATGTGGACTTCAGGCACAAGAGATGTGTGAAAGTAAGAGGGAGAACCTTTCCTGTTAGGTGAGTGTACCTGGGGAAATTCAGCCCAGAATTAATAATAATTACACATAGCCATATCAGGGAATTTGGAACGAGCAAAAAAGGGAGTCTGAGCCTTCTGACTGGGAAAAATCGGTGCCGTTTAGAGCATTTATTTGGTTTCGATATCCTGGACTTTTAAATTAATTTCTTCTTTGACTTTCCTCTTCATGTTCATTTAATTATTCAACTATTTACTGATAGTTGGATTACTAACACACCCTTTACATTGGTAACTCTAATGGAGGGAATATGTATCCTGCTATTTCCATGACCCATTTTTCATTGAGCCCACGTAACAATGAAGATTAACATGTTTTGCCCTCAGAGTCTCAAGGAGGCTAGACAACTTGCCTTCTTGAGGGAAGGCATCAAAATTCCGAGAAGCATCCTCTGGTGTTGAGAAACAGAACAAATTCCTGGCCTGTCTTCCAAGGCCTGAGGCCAGGTGAGCTTGTCATGCGGAATTTATGTCCCGTCTGGTCCCATCAGTTCCAGAAGTGCGGTACAATGCATGCACAGGTCTCAGCAGTGGGGGGAAAAAAAGTCTACTTTTTCCTGGTAGCCGAGAGAAAAGGCTGTCATGGTCTCAAGACATCTGGTTTCTCAGCCTCGCCCTAAAAGCAGAGAGAAGTGAGTAGTTAGAAAGGGATTATGTCTTCCAGGTTGGGAAGATGAAAAGAAGGAACAACATGTATAGACTTTGCACATCTTCGAGTAGTCGTTAAAACACAACTGCCCAGCATCGAGAGCAGGAAACTGGTGTCTACGCCATGTTTCGTTGGGTTCTCGACCCCAGTCTCCATTCGTTGTTTCCTCAAGCCTTTGTCTCAGCTTGTGGCCCCCGCCCAGGCGCAGCTGTGGGAAGGGATTTCCACTTTCCACGTAGACACTCCTGTGAGGACTTAGGAGCCGAGGAACCCCGAGTGGGAGTGTTGGCTGCCCACGTGTCAGTTTCTTTTGGCAGAAGAAGAGTTGGCAGACCCACCAGGTTTCAAGTATGGTGATGCCTGCAATTCTGTTCATGAAATGAAATGTGAATCTGGTGTGGTTTGAGACACAGACTTTCCCCTTAGACTCTAAAGCATGTATTTACTCCTCTGTGGGTCTTTACCGTGCTTCAGAACAAGTCTTGTGAATGGGGAAAACAAAGGCAAAACTGATTTTATTTTTAACAGTTATTAAAACAAGTGTGCCTCCCATTACATACTCGTGCACGCATGCGCATGAACACACATGCACAAATTCATACACATACACACATATGCACATACGCATACACACACACACATACTCGAACACATATACGTACACACACACTCATGCGCACACACAGAGATACATGCACACATGCATACATACCCACGCACGCACACACACACGCACACGTATACACATTACTACTCATTGCGCCTGCAGAGCTCTGCATGTGACTGAGCGTGGACACAAAGACACCACGGTAAGACTTTCTCCCTCTAAGACCATGCACTTATTACATTTCTTAACCCTATGCTCAAAGGCCAAGAAGCAGCTGACCGGAGGACCGGTTTATTCCAGCATACAATTTGAGAAGATTCGACACAGTACATTCTGGCGATGAGAGCACACACTCTGTCGGTGATCAGAAAATAGGGTTCAGACAGGAAGTGGTGCTGAGCTGGTAACCCTGAAGGCCTACCCCCAGTGATTACTTCCTTCAGCTAGACTCCACCCCCTAACAGCGCCACAACCCTCGCACCCAGTAGCACCTGGTGAGGATCAAATGTTCAGACAGGATGACATGCTTCTTTTGCCACTTGTGATGAGGGAAATGACCGGTACCCACTTCCTTCTTTTTCCTTCTTCCTTGTAGACCAGGCTGATGCTCTCCTTTATCCCTAGGGCTGGAACGCTGCAGACAAGCGCGGTGCTTTTGCCTTCCTGCCTTACGCGGCTCTTGTTGTTTGACTGAAGTATCGTCTCTGTAGAGAGATGAGCACATGTTTCACAAACAGAAAAACTCACGGATTTCTACAAACTGGCTGCATTCGCGCTAGCAGATCCCAGAGGAAGAGATGAAGAGCCGTGGAGATGACACCGCGGGTGAAACACTTGCCACACGAGACTGAGAACGTGAGTCTGGATTCCCAAATCCACATAAAGCTGATAGTTTGTGAACCTAAAATTCCAGTGCTGTCGTGATACAGACAGGGTCTCCCTAGAAGTTTCCAGGCCAGCGTGCCTGACAAGCAGTAAGAGACCGTACCTCAATATAAACGACAAGGACAGCCTGAGTTGGCCTCTGACATCCACAAACAGAAAGCCACGTCAGTCATTCATCAACAGGAGCATACACAAACACATACAGACAGACAGACAGACACACACACACACACACACACACACACACACACACACACAGGATTTAAAACAATAAAATAAAATACCTCTAACACTCCCAAGTGTTGTGCTATTCATGGTGACTACCCCTCCACACACCTACAGTGGAGCAACCACTCTTCCCAAGAATGAGATTTACTTACCTTAACTGAGGAGTTTAGATGACCAGAACCACAAACCATGATGTTTCCCCTTTATCCATATTTCTTTGGTGGGGGGCGGGGCACCATTGCCTATCCAGCTGCTAATGGGGTTCTCAGCAGCTTCTCCTTTGGAGCGATCACAGGATAAAATTCAATGAACACCCTGCTCCGTGACCTTTGCCACACATATTTCTGTTAGCTAAGTGTTTGGCAACAGATTCACTTTTTAGAATAAGCTTGTGTTCTCGTATTTTTAGACAGAATCGTTCAATAATTAATGATCTGAGATACCAAAGAACCCATATTTTAATTGGATTTGAGGCAGAGTTAATATAATTCAATATCTTCATCTCTACATGAAGAAATGGACCCTAATTCCTACTCAGAAAGGCAGCGTGGGGGATGCCCCTGCTCCCACTAGCTGTGCAGACACAGCAAAGATGCACCAGAATCATGACCAGTACACGAAGTGAAGAAACTAAATAAGATAATCACAAAATCTCTTCCATGATCTGGTTACAAAATCCTGTAATTCATTTTGGTGGATCAGACCCATGGATGGAAGTCAGGTTAGCAATCCACAGTTAATAATAGCTACTTTATATCAGCCTTTATTTTAGTAAATCAATTAACTATACACTGTCAACTACCAATAAAATTATCATGCTAACTAATTTTTTATCGAGTGGTGATCCCGAGTGTTTGTGTGTGTTCATGTGTGCAAACTCACCAAATCTGCACAAGAGCCCATAGAGTCCTTATGCCCACCCTGACTCCCAAAGAGGAAACTGAGGCACAGAATGGATGAATGTCTGGTTGTAGGTCACCCAGATGTGAACTTCTGAGCTAGCTTCTTTAATTCAAAGAACATCTGATATCAATGACATCTAATAATAGCTATCTAATATCTAATACCATCTAATATCAAGTCTTTCCACTGCAGGCAGCTGTTTCCAGACACTTTTTGGTCAAACTCCAATTCCTTCCTTTCCTTTCCTGATTCTTGTGTTTTATAACATGTGTGGTCCGAAGTAAGCCACCCAGAAACATGGCTGCCTCTGGGGCACAACTAGCTTGCTCTCAGGACTCAGAATCAAAGTCCTGAATCTCCCAAGATCCTCTTATGCTGATCTCCGTCTTCAATAACATGGAAGAAGGTCTCCCTTTTTAACATTTTTTAAGTTGGGCAGTGGGTGGTCATGCACGTGGCATAGCATCTCTGTCTAGTTCAAATGACAGTGTGTAGCAGTTGGTTCTCTCCCTCCACCAGTTGAATTCTTCAGTGACACCAGCCAATGTCCTTACCCTGTAAATAATGTTGTTGGCCCTGGATGGGTTTCATACAAGCACTGAAATCAATAAAGAATGAATGATCAAACAGACATAGGGAAGAATGCTAAAAATGATAAGCTTATATTTCGTGATCTTTCAGAACCTACAGTGTTATGCACTGTGTGGTAGCTGAAGCATCTCTTCCCAGACCTAATTTAGAATCTCTCCTTCAATACTCCTTGACTCCCATCTTTACCACGTTTTATGAAATGTTCCATTGGCTTTAAGTTTCCGGTTTCTCAGGGTCCTGCTTATTCCTTTGAAAGAACTTTCCAGTGCTTTGTGAATTTACCCCAATTGCAAGATTGTGATAACAGAGGACCTGCCAGATAGTGTTGAAGAGGGCTCACCTTGTCAGCAGAATGCCTCACATAGTTTGTTATCTGGAGACAGGCCTTTTCTCTCCACACGTGTGAGTCTGTGTTTCACAATACATTTTTTCTCTAATATTTATATGCTTAACGTTAACTGGTTTTGTGTACTAACACCACCACACCCTGCATTTGATTTAGTGCAGTGTTTACTGTTGGGGACAGACAGCTAGGGAAGAAACCTTGCTCTGTAGAGTTTAGGGTAGGAAGCATTTTTGTTCTTCCTGAACATTCTTCTTACTTTTCTAGAGGCTCTGGTCATGCATACACATACACACATGCCAAAGTCACTACAAAATTGATTATCAAGAGTCATTTAATTGTTTGGCACTCAAAAAAGTGAAGTCTGCCATTACCTGTATTGTAGATGACCATTTGCCTGAAGTGTGGCCATAGATCTCTGTCTTAATTAGGGTTTTACTGCTGTGAACAGGTACCATGACCAAGGCAACTCTTATAAGGACAACATTTTATTGGGGCTGGCTCACAGGTCCAGAGATTCAGTCCATTATCATCAAGGTGGGAACATGGCAGCATCCAGGCAGACATGGTGCAGAAGGAGGGGCTGAGAGTTCTACATCTTGTTCCAAAGGCAAATGGAAATACTGTCTCCCACGTGGTTAGGAGGAAAGTCTCTCAAAGCCCACCCCCACAATGACCCACTTTCTCCAACAAGGCCACACCTCCTCCAACAAAGCCACTCCCTGCACCAAATGTATTCAAACCACCACAATCTCCATGCAAAGACCTAGGAAGAAATCATCTCAGCGAACAGTACCATCATGACTTCTCTTCCCCAGGTAATTCCCAATACTGTTTCCCTGGTTCAAGTCCAAGCCCTACCAAACTCCGCTGTAGGTATTTTCAGACCTTGACATCCATGCCTTACCACGGTAGACATTCGCATCCTCACTTTGAACACTAATAACTAACTGTGCAATTGTTTAATAGGTGTGGACTCACCCATGGAGAAATGACCAGCAGGATATTTGATTTCCTATTTTACTTCTTTGTAACTACAGAACAGTCCCAAAGCAAACCAAGACCCTCTGTAGGCGCAATAGGCACTCTTCATCACCAAGCATCTCTCTAGCCCTGCATGACACAGTTTTTTAATTTTCCCTCAGAACACAGAAACTTCTCTAGCTACTTCTAGCAGGTAGAATTTAATCTAAGGAGTTGAGCACACAAACATGGGGAAAACCAAGGAGCCATACAGATGGTGACCCAACCTGGAGACTGACACATCCTCCCACAGTCTTGCAGCTGAAGGGACAAAAGCATGCTTGGTCCCCTGTCCCAGAGCCATGGTCCTAAGTAGAAGCCGGGGTGACTGAGCCATTCCCACAGAATTAGGAATACAGGTACCGAGGAACCAGCATAGGAAGAGCTCTTCCTTCATATGCTCTCTATGGTGGTGGATCTCAGTACGTAAGCTTGACTACGAGAGGCTCAGGGAGGCTGGAATCGCCGATTAACACTGATAATTATTGCTAATCAGTGAGAAACAGTGATTAATCAGGCTGGACAGTGTCTGAAGGCCCTCACGGCCTTCCAGGCTCTCGAACATAACCCTGCTCTGTATGACTCTGGTTCATTTTCTCCTTTACCCCTCTTATTCATATCTTCGGAGTTTTGCCTCAAGGAGTTTTCCTGCAAGACGAAAAATCCTAAGTTACCCAAAATCACAGGCACTTCTCATGGAGCACAAATATCTAAGCTGCTAGCAGACTCTTCACTGATGTTTCTACAGAGAGGACAGATCTCTAATCCTTAGCCTGGGTCTGGCTACAAAGGAAGCAGAATGCAGATGTGAGGGACTGGGATCAGGGACAAACTCCCTGTGGGCGAGGCTTGTGATTTCTGAACCCTGTAAACACTGAACCTTGTAAACTCTGCAGTCACCAAGCAAAAGAAAGTTGCAAATCCACACAGCAACTAAAGATGACCGGGGTCACCTCAGCTCATGATCTGCAGAATCCTATCTCTCCATGACCACACTTCCTAGACGAGCAGGGTCCGACGGAACGCAGGACAGAGAGAGCACAATACAGACTGAGCACAGGACAGACAGAGCGCAGGACAGACTGAACACACGATCTTTAGCTCAGACGTGCCGTGTACAGAGGGCTGGGTTCACAGACCTGAACTGAGATCAACACAAATGGAGAAAGGAAAATAATGTTTGTTAGGAGGAGGACCAGTTAGACACACCAGGTATCCAAGGCCCAGGCTCCTCCCCTCACCTACAGGCTTCTCCTCTCTCCTACAGGCTCCTCCCTCGCCTAAAGTCTCCTCCCCTCGCCTACAGGCTCCTCCCCTCGCCTACAGGCTCCTCTCCTTGTCTACAGGCTCCTCCCCTCGCCTACAGGCTCCTCTCCTTGTCTACAGGCTCCTCCCCTCGCCTACAGGCTCCTCCTCTCACCGACAGGGTCCTCCCCTTGCCTACAGGCTCCTCCTATCACCGACAAGCTCCTCCCCTCACCTGTTTTTGAAGGTACGGGGTGCAAACACTAGAGGATGTCTAGGAAAACTGTCCAGCATCTCCAGCTTGGGAGAGAATTAAAGAAACTGAATGGGTAGAGCGTGTGTCTGAGATCTGAGGGGAAGAGAAGGGGCTGTAACAGGGGCAGAGATGCTGGGGGCAAAGCAAGATGGAAGCCAAATAGACTGGTGGATGCCCCACCTTCATTTTTCTGGCCACGGCAGCCTTTCCGCAACACGGGCGCCACAGGAAAGACAGAGAATAACGAGAGGTCCAGCCCAGACTCCACGAGACCTGAGACTCTGACAACCAAGGAACACATTTTAAATAATGAACATGGAGGTCTGGGGATTTGGCACGAAGATGGAAGGATCTCCTAGTGTGTGGAAGGCCCCAGGTTTCATTCTGTCGATGGTGATGATGGTGGTGGTGGTGATGGTGGTGTTGATGGTGATGGTGATAACGGTGATGAAAATATAATATTAGGTGCATAAGCTCATTTGCTCAGGTATTTAAGAGAAACTGCAAGTAAAGAATTTTGAGTAGCTACTGAAGAGTCAAAAATAAAAAATAATTCTTCTCAACTAATTGCCTAAGGTACCTTTCCTAGCTCACCCCAGTCTTTTTAATTTTTTTCATTGAAATTTTCATGCATGTATACAATGTCTCCTGATCACACTCCCCTTTCTCTCTAACTCTGGCTCTGTCCCAGCATCTCCCTTCACATCTCCCATCCAACCTCATACCCTCCTCTTATAATTCATTTGTTCTGCAAGCCACTGTGTCCGTTTGTGCTTTCCATATGCGCATGGGTGTGCGGGGGTGGGGGATCTACCAGTGACCACACACTGATGAAAAGGGCTTCTCTCCTTCAGCGTCTGTCTGAGGACAAGCAGCTCGCCCCAGTTGCCTTATTTACCTACTTTATCCTATAAGGGTGGGTTTCTGCTCTCAATTCCTATACAAAGAATTGAAAGAACGTTTGAGCTTTTCTAGAATGACAAATCAGATTTTATTCTACTCGCTGAGAGTCGGGATGCATAAAACATGGGGGTCCATGGAAATGTGCGCTGCTTTTGTGAGATTTACACTCTTGTAAATCCTTGCCTTAAACTGCAGGGATTCAGATGATGTTGACTCTATATAATTACCATACATTTAAAAAACATAAGCTGCTTTTTCATTTGTATTCATTACATTATAAAATGTTCTGACGGCAGAATGATAAAGCCATTCCTCCACTCATAATTAAATAAACATGTCTGATGTGTATCATCCCAGAACCCACATGCAAGGAGAGAACCTCTGACTTCCACGTGCTTAGTGTGACCTGCACATGCACACACATGTATACACAAACACACACACACACACACACACACGTACACACACATGCACAACGTGCACAAACACACATCCTTGGAGGATGTCTTAGTTAGGGTTTTACTGCTGTGAACACACACCACTACCAGGACGAAAAGGACATTTAATTGGGGCTGGCTTCCATGTCCAGAGGTAAAGTCCATTATTGTAGGGAGCCGTTTGTGCCACACCCAAACATGGCGCGGGCTTCCCGCCGAGAACTCAGCAAACAGAGCTGTTGCCCAGCCAAGAGACTTAATGCGCATGCGCCACATACGTCATAGCCCGCTCTCGGGGCATACTATTGAGTTACTGGAGGGCGCACCAATCAGGTAGCGACACGAGTCTCCTAGGCATATATAGCAGTGCATTTCTCCCCCACGTGAAGAGGAGAGGAAGACAGAGGAGGAGAGGAAGACAGTGGAGAGATTGCGGGAGACCCCACGTGGAGGGATGGTGGAGAGGTACCACGTGGAGAGGGACCCGATAGAAGAGACTGCGGGAGATCCCGCGTGGACAGAGACTGGACAGAGAGATCGCACATGGGGGACTGCGCGTGAGAGGTCGCCTAGACAGTAGAACCCGGTAGGGAGTCCCCGACTCAGAGAGAAGTTTCCTGCTCAAGAAGCCCCCTGCTCAGAGTGCTCTACAATAAAGGTTATCCGCAGAAGAATCTGTTTGTTTGTTGCACGCCTGTTCCTAGCGGCAGGAAGCGTGGGCTCGTGACACATTATCATCAAGGTGGGAGCATGGCAGCATCCAGGCAGGCATGGTGCAGGAGCTGAGAGTTCTACATCTTGACCAAATGTAAACAATAGAAGACTGGCTTCCAGGAAGCTAGGAGGAGGCTCTTAAAGTTCATGCCCACAATGACAGACTTCCTCCGACAAGACCACACCTACGGCAACAAGGCCACACCCACTCCAAAAAGGCCACCCCTAATCCAACAAGGCCACATCCAATGCATCAAAGCCACGCCCACTCCAACAAGACCACACCCACTTCAACAACAACATGCCTACTCCAACAAGGCCACACCTCTTAAGATTGCCACGCCCTAGGCAGTGCTTATTCAAACGACCACAGTGGAGTTGGTCCTTTCATTCTTCAGTGTGGGTACCAGAGATTGAACTAAGTTCATCAGGCTTGGAAGCAAACCCTTTTACCCTGGCATTTCACCCAAGAATATTACAAGGTCAATTTTTAATTGTGCATTCCTCTATACATCCTCCCCACCCCCGATTAAGTAAAAGCTCAAGACATTGTCAACCGAAAACTGTGTGTTGAATGAGGCTTGGACAAAGCAATATCTGCACACTTTGGGCAACCTAACACTATAAGTGATGATGAAGATGATGGTGGTGGTGGTGATGATGGTGATGATGATGTTTGAAATCTGCATAGAGTGACTTGCATGTAACTCCGCAAGCATGGGATCCCAGACTCCTCTGGCCCCCATGGGTATCCACACACACAAATGAATAATCATTAACATTTTTATCTTGAACATGACCAAGCTTCCAGATGGAGTATCCTGACTACAGGAAACACAAGGGGCTGTCGCCTTTACTGGGATAGAACAGCTTAGTGCAAGAGGTCCTTCTCCTAGTTCATTGCCTTCAACAAATGAGTTGTGTTTAAAAGTAAAGGTGGGAAGGAGGACTAGAAAGGTGGCTCAGTGGTTAAGATCATGGGTGTCTCTTGCAACAAGACCAGGGTTCGATTCCCAGCACTCAAAGGGTGGCCTACAACCATGCAGAACACCAATTATGAGAAGATCGGATGCCTTCTTCTGATGTGGAGGCGTACAACAGCTAAAACACGCGTACATGTGAAATAAATCTTTAAAATATATTTTAAAAGTATATATTATATACTTACAGATATATATATATATATATATATATATATATATATATATATATATATAAAGGGAGGGAAGTATAGAAAGGAGAACATTGTTTCAAATTGTTGTCTGATGAAACTCAGCAACCAACGGTGTCACATAGCATCTTTTGAATCTAGATTTCAAAAGAAGAAAGAGAAAGTGTGTTCTCAGAGTAGGGGGATGCTGACCGCTGACTGCATGCTGGTTAACATTAGAAAATAATACTAGTTTTTTTTCCCTTATCTAACATTCATTAAGAATTACACCTTAGGTTACAGTAACAGGAGGAGAGAAAATAAAGCATCTAGTGTTTACTTCAAAATTCCCCAGCAGGGTGACCACCAGACGTGTGGGAGCGGTGTCCACGGAACGGGGCAATGCAGATGTGGACCGGAAGTGGAACTGTATCCCAACATGGAGAGGTCATGACCTGGTCTCTGCGGGAAACACGCGTTCAAACCTCCCACAGCTTAACCGATGAATCAATACAGACAAATGAATGAAAAAGTAAATAAATAAATGCGCCGTTGATGCAAATAACCCTTCAGAGACGTTCATTCCAGCCGAGGGTCACAAGTCTCTGATGACAATAGGAAGACATTTGACTCAAGGTCTTAAACCTTCAAGGGGAGCCTGAGATTTCCCCCCTTGTTCTAACTCTGTCCCCGCTTTGCCGAATGCCGGGGTTACGGGGACACGTGCCAGACCTCAGCTGGAATCTGACCAAGCGTTAAAAACTAAATAAAAGTTGGAGCTACGGATGAAGTTGGAGCTGTAAATTTCGAGCCAGGACCGGAGTAAGGAAAATAATCAGATTGTGGTTCGAATGTCGATTATCCATGATTATCTGATGGGCGTGGCTAAGGAGGGGTCGCCAAGGCCCTGAAAGATGACAGTTAATCACAGCTGTCCCTGTGCTTTAAAAGCCCTAAAACATTATCGTGACTGCCTGCCTGCCCCTAACCCTGCCCCTGCCCCTACCCCTGCTCCTACCCTACCTCTCCTCCTCCCCCTCGTCCTCCCCCTCCCCCTCCCCGAACCTGACCCTTCCCTGAACCTGACCATTCCCTCCAGTCTTACTCTGACCCTTCCCCTCCCTCTGACTCTGACTCTAACCCTCCCCCTGACCTTTCCCTTGGCCCTCCAGCTCCCCCTGACCTTCATCCTGACCCTGCAGGTGCCCCTGATTCTGACTGTTCCCCTGCCCCTGCCCCTGCCCCTGCCCCTGCCCCTGCCCCTGCCCTTGACTCTGATCCTGCTCCCACCATCTTGGGATTCCTCAGCTGTGGAAACTTAATGCCGAATATGCCCGGCCTTCTGCATTGAGACGGTGTTGAATTCATTAGATTTCAGGACCTCAAACCCCACAGATGAGAATTGTTTTCTCATCTGAATAAATCATGTGTTGAGCAGCGCCATCTATTGGTGATGCGCGGTGTTGTTCCATGGCTTTAGTGGGAGCTATTTCGGGGGGGAGGGGGGGGGGAGAAAAGCAGGCAGGCAGGAGAGAGCAAAACCCACCCGAGGAAACTCATTTTGCTTTCCTCTGCTTGGGCTCTCTAAGTATTCCAGCCTGGACCGAAGTGAGGTCTTCTGAGTTCCCACAGAAATATTTACGGCCACTGTGGCAGAGTGCACCTTTGACGTGCAGGCATTGACTAACCACAATTCCTAAAAATGAAAATAAAAATTCAGGTTTCTTAAGTTCTGAAAAATCGCTTTGTTCCATGAAGTAAACAACACTTACCAAATTTTACCTTGACTGGCTTTTTTTTTTTTTAAACTTCATGTTCTAAGGCTATGTGAAAGTTCATACATTTAGATTTATGAATTTCAAATTAGTAACTTGAAACAAATTGTGAAGTCAAAATACAAGGCAAAAGCAAAGTTGCACATTATCAGCACGGAGAGCAGCTAATATTCATTGTGAAACAGAAAAAAACAAAAAACAAAAAAAAAAATCTCACCAGTGTCAGAAAAGGGAAGAAACATCAATCAAGGGATCAGATCTTAGGATGAAAAACATATCAGGAAAAATTGAAAAACAAAACTGTTCTTATCTTCTAAAATGCCAGCAGATCTTCAAAGACGTTGTTCCCGGCTCACCAGCATGGTAAACACTGCGAAACTTAGAATCATTTATGAATAAATCTATTCGGGTATATAACAATTACGTGATAAAGCTATAATAGTGTCAGGTATTAATGCTACTTTATATATTAACACGTTTAACTTTAAAGTACTCCTTGCATACCCATATTTTAATGCTACATCATGAAATAACTCGGAGGATGAAGTTAACAGAACAGACTGTGGAAATACTCCGTCTCCGGGAACACACCCATTCCTTTCCCCAGCAGGGAAACCAGAAATGAGAGACACTCTATCATTTTTGCAGAGCTAGAGCTGGCACCAGGGAACAGACCCACAGTCCTGTTATTTCAGTCTTGATGTGTCAGATGCTCATATGAGGGACCATCGACCACTGAGCTACCATGTCCACCTCGAGGGCCACCCCAGACTTCAATAGAGCACGAAGGACCAGTTGTAGGATTAAAGGGGGTCGGGGGAAGAAGAAAAGGACAGAAAGACAGAGCTAGAGATGGGGTGTGAGAGGAAGGGGAGGGTGGAGGGCAGGGGGAGATGGGGGGAAGGAAGGAACCCCACACTCTAGGGGTTTTTCCAAAGGAAGGAACCTGGTGGGGACAGAACAAGCGGCATTCTTATAACTAATCTTCATTCTCTCTAACCATGACCAGAATATGTTTGGCGAAGCTCCTTACCGGGCTTCACTGAAGAAAGTGATCAACCGTGAGAGCTGGGGAGGAGCCAGCAAGCTTGATGTTTGCTGATGACAAGATAGTAGGACCCGGGAGAGTCCATTTGAGGTTCTGCAGTCAGGAAAGGCAAACTCTTAGCAACTCAGTCCGGAGTTTTACTTAAACTCCATGGTATGAGTTACCAGAAACAGGGAAGGCTGAGGCCATAATCCTTTTCCCAGACAGGTCCTGTAATCTGTACTTTCAACGTCTACACAGCACTTGTGTTAGAGCCATGTGTCCAAATGTTCTCTCTCACATGATAGGAACAGTAATATTTAGGACATTGGCTAAAAATGTCTTTGCTTTCTGTGGTAGACCACAGGATTTTCTCCTTTGATGTGACTAATGACCACACAGGTAAGAAAGAGAAAAGGACATTGTCCCATCCTCAACCCACCCCAAGAAAAGGCTGAGCTTCTTGTCAGATCCAGTTAGATGGTTCATAGCCACAGAAGTACCAGACCCCAGACCCCGGAAATAGGTTATGCAAAACCCAGAGCTTAGGCATGCCCCGCACATGCAACACATACAAAATTATTATGTCTTCTTGTAAGTTAGTTTCTTATTAGCATTGAACCTACAACCTTTTTAATTCCACAGAGTTCTTTTCTAGAACTTGTTACTTTGAGCTCCGAAGGTCATTAGCCCACTAGGTTAGGATCATCAGAGAGACTGGCAGAAACGCAGACTTCTAGGCGCTGCTCCAAAGACTGATTGCACAGGTCTGGGGGACGGTTCACGACTCCTCTTACTGAGACTCTCAAGTCGTTCTCATGCAGACAGACTTACAGCCATGTGCTGAGAAGAACAGCTTCTGGGCCCTTGCATATTCATACTAAAAACCGGAAAGTCCACACAAACCCACACACACATATACATACAACACACACAGCACACACAACACATACATATACACAACTCACACAAACACACACACATACATACAACACACAAATAAACACACATATATACAACACACAGCATGAACACACACACACAAAACACACACAGCATAAACACATACGCAAAACACAACACACAGGATACATACATACACACAACACAGAGCGTAAACAAATACAGCATACACATGTACACATAACACAAAACATACATGCATATGCTCAACACACAGAAGATACATACACACAACACACAGGATACATACATACACACAGAACACAGAATAAAGATATACACACACAGCATGCATGCATACACTTAACACACAGCATACATACATCATATACTCAACACATACAGCATATACACATACTCGCAACACACAGCACACACAGCACTCATAGCATATACACACATACAACATGCAGTGTATATACGCACACACAACACATTTACACAGAAGAAAACAAAAGAAACTTTTAACAACAGATCTGTAGTTTTCATGAAGAAAGGACATGCCAACCCGTGCTAAGAGCACGTTGAGCAATAGAAGCTCAACCTGTATGTTGATACCTGGACTGTAAACTGAGCCAGCCACTGTGGAAGTCAGTGTGTGTGCAGTTGTCAAAGAAATGAAAATAGGAAGATGCTGTGTTTCAGCTGTAGCACTGAGGAGTCCACTGTGAGCAACTCTAAGTCAGTTGGTCACCATGATACCTGTCTGGAAATAGAGCTGGCTGGGGGTCGAGGCTAATGCCTATAAAGTTGGTTGTTGGGAGGCAGAGGCGAGATTAGGAGGAAGTCAGCCTTACCTTTGTCTGCATAGCCAGCTCAGCCTGGTCTACACAAGACTGATGCTGAGAAAGTGGGGTGGGGATGGGGTGATTTGCTTAAAGACACCTGACTGGGAGGATAGTTCAAGGCCAAGAACAGAACCCTACCTGGATACCAGGATGCTGCTGTAAACACAAGGCCAGGCCAGGCAAGGCAGAAATATTGAACTTTCACCCTCACCCCTCCAGGCTGCCCTGACAACCAGCTCCCCTCTGACCCTGCAGCGGTGCTGTTCTCACTGCCTGTGGCAATGTAGAAGGTGGCAGAAGTGACGCTGTGTGCAAGAGTGCCTTCCCTGTCATCTTTATCCCTGGGATACTTCAGAAGATGCCCTGGGCTCTATCAGATCTGCGAAGGAAGAATTACTAGTTTAAAGGCCCCCACCCCCTGAACCAGTCCCTGGCAGGTTTCTTTGCAAATACCCTTAATGCCCTGGAATGCTCGCATCGTATATAAATTCATAGCTTTGATATGTAAAATCTAAAATCTGGGTATTACTAGATTCATTATAAAATTCTCTCATAGAATATAGACCATCCAGTTTCCCCCTCTCTCCCCAAAGCCAGATATAATTTACACCTAACAAAACAGCTCTGTAAGTCTGCTGGTGTGGAACACACCTGGATTTGTGTTTCTCAGTAACCTGAATGTGGTTCTTGGGGGCGAACGTCTGGAGCAAGAAATACCTGTCGGCAATAGACTCATGTAAGTGGCCAAGTCATGGCTGAGTGACTTTGTAAATGAGCCTGGTACAGTGGGCTCTATGAAAGAGAAGAATTGCATCTTTGTGACCTCATTCAGAGCTGGAAAACCCCTCATTGAGGCAGTGGTGGGAGACACTCGGAGCTGTATTGGACACTAGACTCAAAACAAGTACCACCTCCCAGAAGGAAAAAGAAAAAGTATGGCTCTGAATGAGGTCATTTAACAGGGAAAACCATCACAACACTGGTGGGTTTATGGGGGTCGCTAAATAAGATAAATGCAAGTTCTCTGAAACCCAAGATGCATTTGGGGAAAGCATGGCTGTCACATGTGCTTGAGCGCCCTGATAGAGACTGTCCACAGCGACAAGCAGTGAAAGAAAGGAGAGGGAGGGCGATGACTTCGAAGCCTGAGCCAGCAGCCTGTGGACACGCTGGGGATAAGCTGCCTCTCCATGCACCATGGTGGTCTGGGCTTCAAACCCATGGGAAAGTAAGAATAGTGAAGGGAGGAACCTCTATAAAGCAAAACATACAGTGGGTGGGAAGCGTACTTTATCTGTACTGTTTGTTAATCATGTGTATGTGTGTGTGTGTGTATACACATCATATACATACACACAATGGCAGCATGATCATGATCACAAGTTGAGCTCAACAATGCTACATCGGGTGAAACAATGCATGTGTGTAGTTAGCGAAGCAAAGCAAACCATTGCTCAGTGCTCGTCCCCCACTGTCTGTGGGGTCGCATTGATAATGTACATGTACACTACACATGCAAATATACACAATCATCTGAAGAAAACACACGTTATAAGATTGTATAGATGCATGTATAAGTAACTGGGATGCTGGATCCTGAAGTAGAAACTTTTGGTTTCTTTGGAAAGTCAGTTTTGTCAAAGGGTGTTCTGCTGGGGCACACAGGACGTCTTGCTAAAGCAGACATGTGAAAGACTGTTTTCCTGAAGCAGACACAGGTGAAAGGATGTTTGGATACAGCAGACCCGTGGAAGGAGGCTTGCTGAAGGAGTATAAATATGACCTCACAGACAGTGGGAGGGGAGCACTGAGCATTGGTTTGGTTCACTCCATTTTCATATTCTTCACTTATAATCACACATGCATTGGTTCGCCTTGCACAGCTTTGTTGAGCTCAACTTGTGATAACACTGCCATTGAGAGAAACTCGCCCAAGGACTGCTCGTGAGGTTCTTGTGACGACTCGCCTCAGGCGGATAGTGGAGCCTAGCAGTTTCTTCAGGATTGAACTGCAATTGCCCATTCATACCTGGTGTGTGCCTGCCTAGAGAACTGGTCTGCAGCTGCTGAGTCATATTTGGTGTTTGCTTTGGGACTGAACTGACACCAAAGAAGATGGAGCTCACCCCCCAAAAGAACTAATGATGAACAGGTTCACTTTCCCCATGTCCTAATAAACTTTTCTCTTCCACTACCTCTGCTGGGTGGTGGGCTAGACGAGAGGTTGAACCCTCATTAAAAGCAAGTTGCAAAAAAATAATAAGCCAACAGCATCCTGGTTCATTTTGTGACCGTCGTTCTCCAGCTATTTGTGGTGGCTTCAATAAGTAATGTTCCCCATAGACCTTGGCATCCAAACACTTGGCTTCCCATCGATGGCAGTGTTTGCTTGGGAGGTTTGGGAGATGTGACTCTGCTGGTGTGAATCACTAGAGATAAACTTTGGGAGCTGAAAGACTTGTCCTCTCTGTTTCCTGTTAGCAGTTCAAACTGTGAGCTCACAGCTTCCGCCAAACAAACAAACAAACCCTTCCGTGAGCTGCCTTGATTACGGTGCTTTAACACAATAAGAAAGTAACCGTTAACTGCTTACAGGATATTTATATGTCCATCTATGCGATCTTACAATGTCTGTTTTGTGCTAATCGCTCACATTCGACACCACTTTGAAGGGTGTGCAAACGTTCCAGTTGGGCACTCCAGCTCTATCACTTGGGGGTCAAAGATAACCCAGAAAAAGCTCCTCAACTTCTTTTCTCATCTGTGGAGTAGATAAAATGCTGAATGAGCAGAGTTTTCAGAAAAGAATCCTCAGCCCTTTGGCAGTGCCCCACCCCCACCCCGAGGTCCATCTTTGTCAGCCACACCAACCAGCTCTGGGTAACACCCAGGAATGTGGCTGTATTTGTCAAAGCCAGCTGCATGGCTGAGGTGTAGAACACACCCATAAGTGTGTGTATGTATAGGTATACACACGTTCTCACACATTTACTCTAAAAAGAGTAATGTGTGACTCAAAGGGAGGAAGCATACTGTGATGCATGTGCACATATGAATTCACACACACACACACACACACACACACACACACACATTGGACTTTGCGGGTGTCATTAAAACAGAAGACAAGTGCCTTTTAAACGACATTCATTTCAACCCCGGCAATGTTTATTAGGCGGCAAGCTCACAGTTGGCTGAAAAATTGCACTTAATTCGGAATCTAAGTTATCTTGGGAGAGTGTCAAAATTTCTTAATGGGGTGCCAGCAACACACCTAGTGTCTCAAACACATAACACCTTATGTACATAAATGTACAGACATGTACAGCATGGCATGTAGGCGTGACTTGTATACATGTGTACACACACACACACGCTTATGTGCAAGCCTGTGCATCCATGTGTGTTGTGTGTGCATTGTACACATGTGTGCATGGGTGTGATATGTGGGAGTAGATGTGCATTAGTGATACTACCCCATGACATGAAATGCAACCTTACTGTGTTCCTTCAGCCCTTCTACTCCCTGGCTCAGGCTGTAGACTTCCACTGTCTCATCTTAAACTCAAACCTGAATCCAGAAAAGGTCATTGACACTGCTTTTCCTGGTGACCCGGGATCCCAGAATCTGGAATCTGAGTGGTGACATGGCTGACCGCCCCAGAACAGTGTTGTTGACACAGATGCTGTCCCCTGGTTCCCTCTCACTCCTCTGTGTCTGAAAACGTTACTCTACCTACCTTCATCAATACCATCGCTCAAAAGCTCCGAGTTCTTCCACCACTTCCATTCCTGGGTCTGTCCAAACCAGAATACCTTAGAGGCGTGGTTTCCAACCTGTGGGTCTCAACCTTGCTGGAAGTCATCTATCAGATCACCCTCGAAAGGTTACAGTTATAAAGTAGCAAGAATAGTTTTATGGTTGGGACAGGGGGTCTCCACAACTCGACGAACTGTACTAAAGGGCCACAGCCTTAGGAAGGCTGAAAACCGCTGCCTTAGAGTGAGGCTTCCAGATGAAATACAGATTACCTGCTTAAATTTCCATTTTAGATATATAGTTATTTAGCTGGACCCGTGTAGCACAAATCTGTATCTTTAACAGTCCCAGTGGCTGAGGCCAGGGGGTCACAGGTTCATATACTGCCTCGGCAAATGCAGGAGACTGAGTCTCAGAAGGAAAAAGAGCAAAATGGCTGGGGACTAGCTCAGTGGTAGGGCCACCCTCCCAGGAGGCCCGGAGTCCAATCCTAAGTACAAAAAGGGACAAAAACTAGGAAATATTTTTGTGTGTGTAACAATCTTCCAGGCACAGGCATACTGACAATTATTATTAATCTAAATCTTAAATATTACCTTTATGTAGCTTGAGAACACACTTCCCATTTTCCCCAAATCTGGGATGCTACTAGACAAAAGAAAAGAGAGTTTGCAAGGATCACAGAGGAATCAAAAGGAGACAGGCAAGAGAGATGGCTCAACACTTAAGAATATGCACCACATTCCAAAGCATTCAAGTTCAATTTCTAGTACTACACACACACACACACACACACACACACACACACACACACACACATGTACACACACACATATATTATATGTGGGCAAAATATAAATGGGAACTCTCTCAATCACCTGCAATTCTAGGTCCAGGGAATCTGATGCCCTCCTTTGACTTTTAAGGGTACCCCACACATGGAAACATACTCACCCTTCACAAACACACTTATGCTAATCTTTAAAAATAAATGATTTTTTGATGTTTCTCTGTGTATCCTTGGCTGTCCAGGAACTCACATCATAGACCAGGCTGGCCTCGAACTCTCTGAGATATCTGCCTGCCTCTGCCTCCAGAATTCTTGGATTAATGATGTGTGCCACCATACCCAGCAAAAAGAAATAAACTTCCAAAGGGCAAATTGAGAGAAGGAAACATCAAGAAATGGAGAAACAACCCCCTCCGATCCCAGAACAGGATAGACCTAAAGTGAGCCTTCCACACTGTGTAACAGAGCAGGATCTCAGTGGAGAGAGGCTCTGGCTGTGTGGTCAGGTCTCCAGGGGCAAACAAGGCTAAAAGACCCAGATCTGCCAACAGCAAGTTGCTTAGGCCAATGTTCTTTTCTCTATTAGCTCCAAATGGGGTCAGGAGCAGCTACATAAAGACCAAAAGCAAGGTTCCTGCCAGCCAGCAGCCGGAAGCTGATTTGGATCTGAATTTAATTTTGTCTGAAAGAAAGCATATGGTGTTAATATAATCCAGTTTTGTAAAGTTGTACTCATTGATCAGGGTGATACAGAAGACGGCGGGCAGGGCTGAACCTTTTTCCAGGCTCTGTGGTGTTTCTGCTGCATTGTTTGGTAGTTTGTATGACAGAAGTCTCACAGAACAAGACAGGTACTTAAATGCTGGTGACTTTGTGGGGGATGTGAGGAGATCACACAGTGGGAACAAAGAATGTAAAACATCTGACCGATAGATTCTTCCTGCACAAAAACCTCTCAGATAAACAACGACAATAAAAAGTCGCCACACACATGCTTTACCAAAATGTTTGTCTCTGGAGCTAACCCTGTGTCTTTCTAGATAAAAGGAAAGTGCTTCACTTCAGATCTGAATTTAACTTGGTTGCCTTAGAAGTGTTCTTCGGGCCGACTGCGGTTTTGACACCTCTCCTCTGAGTTCTCTGATTTTTCTGAGAACTACCTTGGGGCTAGTTTGAGATGAAGCATTATTTTCTGCAATGACGGTTCCCTTCAAAGACAGACGCTTTTCTTTGCTGCTGATGTATTATGTCCTAAAGTGTAGAGCACTCGTTCATCCAATACTCCCTGCGCTGTCTTCAAAGATAAAAAAGCAAGTAGCCAATGGCCCGGCGTGAAAGCATTCTGCCCCGCCTTCTGTTCTGCCCCGCCTCCCGTTCTGCCCCGCCTTCTGTTCTGCCCCGCCTCCTCCACTCTCAAATGCTTTTTCTCTCACCACACTAGAAAAGTAAATCTCAGTCTCCTGGGACACTACCTCCTCGTTCTGCAGCCATAGACATCTCTAAGTGGCTACTGGAAAGAAAGAAAAGGTAGTCCACTCCAAAAAATTCCCCTCAATGTTACCTTCTAAAGTCCTTCTGTGACTAGAAACATTTATAGCAGATGCAGGTGAGGATATTCCTGATCATTTCTAAGCTCGGTCATCGTGCCTGGAAAGTGCTTTACCCTCTCACCTGACAGCTGAACTCTTGAGAAAACTTCTTGAGAAAGGACTTTTTTGGAGCCCTGTGTCCTGGGATTTATTGTCAAGTCCTGGTGTGGTCCCTGCTGTAAAACCTGATGCTCGTGACGCTAGGAACAGCAAGAGGCCTCCAATATCTCCTAACTGCGAGCAACGGGTCAGCTGTGGGCTCCTCATCCTGCAGAAGAAAGAGAGCAGAGCTTCACAGAGAAAATGTAAGTTATGTGTGTGAGGGAGTGTACAATCCTTAATTCTTGCTGGGGAGACAGCTTTATGGGTAAAATCCTTGCCATACAGGCAGAAGAACCTGTCTTTGATCTCCTGAACACACTGAAAAGCTAGGCAAGGTGACATGTACTTGTAATTCCAGAAGTGCAAGGGTAGAAATCAGAGGGCCCCAGAGCTCTGTGGCCGGACAGTTTAGCCTAGTTACTGAATCCCAAGTCCCCGGGAAGGACCTGGTTTCAAAAACCAAGGTGAACACCTCCTGAGGAGCTATCCCAAAGCTGACTCCTGGCCTCCACCAGTGTGTGCATGCACCTATGTGTGGAAACATGCTATTCGCACACCCATATTGTGGTGATTTGGACAAGCTTGGCCCGTAAGGAGTGGCATTTGTTAGGAGGTGTGGCCTTGTTAGAGGAAGTGTATCACTGTGGGGGTGGGTTTGAGGAAGTCATTCTTTCCCGATTGCCCTTGAATTAAGATACAGAACTCTCGGCTCCTTCTCCAGTATCATGCCTTCCTGGATGCCGCCATGCTTCCTGCCGTGATGATAATAAACTGAACCTCTAAACTGTGGGCCAGCCACATGAAATGCTCTCCTTCATCAGAGTCGCCATGGCCAAGGCGTCTCTTCACATCAATGAAACCCTAACTACGACACACATATACGAGAACACTCACATACCAATGTCTATAGATACACACACCCACACATCGTATACCCCCCTGCATGTATAGGGACATTCACACACCTACTTGTACAGGGACACACTCACACACTTGCACGCACAGGAACACTCGCACATCTGCACATTGTATACACACCTGCAAGTACAGAGACACTCACACACCTGCATGCACAAGAACATTCTCACACCTGCACAAGGTATGCACACACCCACATAACAATAAGTGAAACCCCTACTCCCAAACAGATGCAACAAGTGTAACCTCATTTCCACCAGTCAGAAACAACAGTAAACAGCAGTTGTTACTTGGTAGAAATGACTCGGGTTCAGACCTGCCCCCACCAGGATGCTACAGAGTTTCCTTCCTGTCTCTCACCCCTCCAACACCCCCCCCCTTTAAAAAAAAAAAAAGCAGCTTGTTTCTTCCTGCTTCTAAGCTTAAAAACATCCCGGATGAGCATGCTCAGTGTTGAAGATGAGACTTGGTAGACATAAAAGCCGAGCAAAAGACACTCCACCACGAAGAACGCCGATGGTTAAATATGGAGAGAAAGTGTTAGATATGGTGATGTATTTATCCTCGGCTGCCCATGCAAGATAGCTAGCAATGCCTATATCCACACATCATATATCTGATGCACATATACGTAGGTTTACTCTGTATGGGCTGATGGTTTCTGGTCACGAGGCAGATTCTAGAGCCCGAATAGAGGGAATGCAGAGACTGTCCTAGAGGAGTGTGTTTCTACAGAAAGTAAGAGAGAGTTCAAACCAAGACAAGAGGCTAAGGAAGAAGGCAAAGTCAAAACCACATGGTAAATGGTGGCATGGGAAACTGGTACCCAAATCCTAAAACAAACCCATGAGCCACACTGATGTAAGCAGATGGAGGGATAAATAGGAGAAACCAGGAGGCCTTCCTAGGAGTTACACATATGAAGTGTTAAGAACGCAAAAGCAAAGATGGATTGAAAAATCATCGGTGGATGCTCATGGCACAGAATGAAGGTGGGACAAGGGAAGTGATGTTCACTTAGCCTGAAAGTATCTCCCAGGAAATGTTTGCTATTTACAAAGGGATTTGACACTGTGACAGTAATGGAAGCTGGTAAACCCTCTTCCGGTTAACAGTGTTAAACAGTAAACATGTTACCCACATGGGAACAAACTCACATGGATTCACCTCCTAAGGTACATCGAAGGGGACACAATGCAATTTCCAGTCTCTAGAAGCACTGATCTAGCCATGAGGAAACACTGGGTAACCCCGGACTGTAAAACAATCTACAGGAAAACTGGCTCTTCTTCTTCTTGGGGGTCAAGGTCAAGAGGACAGAGAAGAGGCAAACAGCTGGTTAGAAAGAGGTGTTTAAGGTTACAGAGACTAGGAAGTGTGACTATGAGTCTTAGTCAGACCCTACGATGGGGAAGAAAGCCGTGAAGACTTGGGCCACTGATGACTCTCACTGTGTCATATGCCAATCATCTCAGGGTGAGAGAAAAGGATGGGGTTCCTTCCCACTATGAACCAAGATATGTAGGATTATAAAGTACAGAATCTCAAAGTTACCCTAAAAAGTAGTGTGTGGGTGGTGGGGGGACGATAGCCAATGGGTAAGAGGTAATAATTATTGGTGAGTCTGGGTGAAGTCTTGGGTAATTTCTTAAACTGCTCTTGTCACTCTGCTGTATATTTAAGTTGTTGTCAAAATAAAAACTTACAATAAGCAACCCATTCCAAAGTGGCCAGTCCTTACCCTCCCAATGAAAATAAAGCCATAGATCATGGGGTCTTCTTGCAGGAGGAGAGGGGTTTTTAATCTCTCCAGAGATAGCCCGGGGCATAGATGGTCCATCCTAGTCCTCCAAAAAGAGGAAGGGGTTCAGGGAATGGGGGGGAGCAAGAGATGATAATGGAAGAGATGTGATCAGAGTCCATGGTATACATGTGTGAAACTGAGAACAGATACTTAAAAACTGGAAACTCTAAAACACAGCCTTCCCGAGAAGCTGTTATTCTTGCTCGTTTAGCCAGTTCATTATAGTCTGTATCTCTGAAGACCTGAAAATACATCTTGAAAATCTTTTAAACTTCTAGACTCTTACCTATTTCCCTACTTTCCTTCTACCCTATCGTCATGGTTTTTGACATCTCAGTACACACACACACGCACACACACACACAATCACACAAATACACATGCACACACATACACACATACAAACACTCTCACAAGCATACATACATGCACTCACACATACACAAACACACACAAACATACATGCATGCACACACAAACATACACAAATACGCATACAGACATACTCACATGCATAAACACATACACAAACACATACTCAGAAACACAAACACACACACATACAAACACACATTCAAACACACACAAACATACACACAAACACATGCACACACATACACACACAAACATACAAACACACACCAATAAACACATGTACATGCACATTCTAGCACACATAGACATATACACACTAACACATGCAAACACACACAAATATACACACAAACATATACACATAGAAACCCACATACATGCATACACACACAAACACACACACAAACACACACATGCACAAACATAATCACATGCACATGGTCATGCACACACACATACACACACTAACACACACACACATACAAACACACACAAACATACACACATACACACAAAAACATACACACATACAAACACACAAAAACATACACACATAGAAACACACACACAAACACAAACATACAAATACACACATGCACAAACATAATCACATGAACATGCTCAAGCACACACACACACACACACACACACACACACACTTCCTACTCAGATCTCAGGTGTGACACCCTTCCTCATCCCTCATGATAACTGAGGTCCTCGGACTCACTGTTCTGAACACCCTAATCACACCCTATGGTCATATTTATCTTTCTGGACATATATTGGGTTTTCCTTCTTCTCCCTTTCTGATCAAACGTCAAGTTGGTGAGAGCTGAGACGGGGGCGAGTCTGGATGACAAACACTGAGCAGATGGCTTCATCTGGGAAGATCAATGTCTCTTGTCAGGCTCTGTACTGGTTTCAGGAAATGTGCCTCAAAATCCTTTGGAGAGCAGAACTACGGATGCCCAGGCCCTTGAGGGATGTCAGGCATTTTGCTGGAATGCATGTGAAGGTCAGGCGTGTTAAAGGCTTCCTGGAATAAGCTGGGCAGAGATGAGCCTGGATGTGTTTCGTCAGATGAGGACACGTCCGGTTCCTTGACTCAATCTCTTCACCCCTTCCAGCCAACCCCTATGTAAAACACCCCAAAATATCACTCACTGGGATCCTGGGGTTTCGTCTCATAGCATCTGTCGAAGAGTGGCCTGCACTGACTTAGCTTTCTAGTAGGACCTTTAAACAAACTGATCCAAAAACGAGAAAAACAAAATAAAATCGGCAAAGACACTAACTATACACATGCTAGTTAAAGTAGGGATTTTTAATTTATTTAAAATAGATACATTTCTTTAATTCATCTAGAATCTGCTCTATAATAAGCTCTCAAAACATTGCCAGTTAAAGAATCTTTTCTAAAACAGATCTGTTTTATTTCTATTCATGAGTATTTGTGTGCATGTGCATACATGTGTGTGTGCGTGGCACATACATGTGTACAGGTGCCCATGAAGGACAGAGGGTGTTGAATCTCCTGAGACAGGACTTACAGGTGGTTGTGATTCATGTGATGTGGGTACTTGTGAAGGTCACCTTGCCACCTTACTGACATCCTTAGGTCCTGTCCTTCTTGTCTGAGACAGTGTCTCTAACTGAGTTTGATTTCAGAAGTAGGCCACGTCGGCTGGCTTCCAGACATGGCCTCCCCATGATTGCTGAACTCCCACTTCTCTTTAACTGAAGCAAGAGCTCTGAACAGTAACCCACCTCTCCAACTACATAAAGAACAGTTTGACCAACCTTTAAAAAAAAAAGAATGTTAAAAGACTTTTATTATAAACTGAACATGTATGCTTGTTGTGGGAAAATTGTCAATTTATAGATCTGGGAAGCAAACAAAAGAAATTTAATGGCATTTATACATAATCAGGATTTACTGGGGAATAATTAATTACACAGTGTATAAAGTAAACACAGAGAGGACAGAAATTGGAGCAAATTGAAGCTAAGTAAAGTAATTCCTTACTTTGAAAATATGCGGATCTGAATCTGATTTCTTAGAACCTACTTTAAAAAGAAACTAGTGAGGGGCTGGCTCAGTGGTTAGAGCACTGACTGCTCTTCCAGAGGTCCTGAGTTCAATTCCCAGCAACCACATGGTGGCTCACAACCATCCGTAATAATGAGATCTGATGCCCTCTTCTGGTGTGTCCGAAGACAGCTACAGTGTATTCATGATATACATAAAACGAAGAAGAAGAAGAAGAAGAAGAAGAAGAAGAAGAAGAAGAAGAAGAAGAAGAAGAAGAAGAAGAAGAAGAAGAAGAAGAAGAAGAAGAAGAAGAAGAAGAAGAAGAAGAAGAAGAAGAAGAAGAAGAAGAAGAAGAAACTAGTGGATGCTTGTGATCCTAGTGCTGGGGAGGCAAAGACAGGCAGCTTCCTGGGACTCTCTGGCCTGCCAGCCATGCCTACTTCTGGACTCTAGGTCAGTGAGAGACCCTGTCTCAAAACAAGGTGAACAGGTACCTGACAGTGATAGCCCAAGGTTGCCAGCCAGCTACTCTGCACATGATGGTGCACAGGTACATATAAGAACACACACCAACACACACACACACACACACACACACACACATGCACCCACTCACATGAGCACACAAATTCGCTTTCCATGTCTATTTTCCAGAAAACATAGAATTTTTTTTTTAATCTAGCAAAGCAGTTACATTGGAATACGCCAAATGCTTTGTTCTAGACATAAGATGATTCTAGAGACAACATCCTACACATACTCTAGACTAGGACAATTCCTTATTCTCTTCTTGTCACCCATGACTCAGCGTGCCTACAAGAAGCAGGGGTGGGATTTACAACACCTCACACTGAGGTCCTCCTATCCCTGAGAGGGTCCAGCTTGCACTGCCTTCTGAAGGGACCGCTACAGCTCCGCCTGTCTCTTCTCTCTGTCACCTCTGTTCTGAGACTCTAGCCGAGCAGCGAAAGCAAGGCTCAGCTCCGCATCTCTTAAACCTCATGACCTTACCATCTTTACTTCAGGGTTCATGAAGTGAAAAGGCGAAAAAAAAAAAAATAGATGCTTACCCTCTTAAGCACAGGGACACAAGTTACCCTTGAGTTAATAATTCACTAGTTTACAGAGCCAAGGGAGACAAAGCAAGATCCTGAGTAAGTGAAATAAAGTGTGTGTGTGTGTGTGTTTATATGTATATGCATATATATATATATAATTCATATTTTAATTAAAATTGACTATGGAACATCAAGGCAAACTAAATATCAGCTTGACCAACGTACTTCTTTTATAAGCTTAAAAACAAGATACGTTATCCGATATAATATTGCAGGGTTTTTGAAGGTCCCCAATCACATGTCACGTGACACAACTCGGTGCCTGGTGTTATAATTAGCTTCCCATGTCCAGAGGGGGAAATGCTTCCAGAACAGGAGGTATACGCTCGGTTTTGCTGCATGAGGCGTAATGAGGGCTTTGGATTTAACACTCGTCTAATGCTTGTTTTATTACCACACTCAATTGTCCGTGCATCTTAGGATTCATGTTGTGTGCACCGGCTAAGTCATGTTTCTTTCATTAGCCAAGGCAATTAATGTACATTGAGCCTTTAAATGCTATCCCTCCGTGTTTTCTTCTTGTATAATTCAGTTGGCAATGATTAAAATAATTTTTCAATGGAGATGCCTCAGCTTAATGAAAAAATATACTGCAGCAAACGTAAGAAGCATTTGTAAACATTTTTGGGAGGATGTCGTTTGCTGTCGCACGGCGCAGTGACAGATGGCCGTACAGAGCAGCTCATCCTTGACTACACACAGAGGCAGACCTCCGGGGGATTGGGGCAAACGGGTGGAAGAATGGGAGAACGTACTGCTATGTCATCAATAGCTTTTAGTCTTCCGCTTGAGGTGTTTGGTTAAGTATCGGATACCAGGTAGCGTGGACAGCTAATGGCTTCGCCTCGTTAAACCTTAAACTGTTGAGAGCTTACTTAACCTGTGCTAGCCCCAGACTAACCATCTTCCACACACAGCTCCTCATTCAATCATAGGAACAGTGAAACGCTGAACAGAGATGGAATGATGTCCCCAAGGGTCCAGTTCAGGTTTGTTGTGGACCTGGAGGGTCGACCCCGCGCTGCGCTCCTTTCCGTGATGGACTTCCTGTCCGTGCTCCCTTGTCTTTTAGTCATCAACTCGGAGCAAAGTACTGAGCTTCTCCTGCTTCCTTTTCTCGTCTGCAAAATATGAAGATGAGAGAAACCTGGGGCACGGTCTGCCTGGAAGGTCAAGTCCACCTGTGGTTATATTCTGGGAAGCTCGCCTGGTAATTCGCTGAGTACGCGGTGAGTTCGCGGTGAATACGCGGTGAGTTCGCGGTGAGTACGCGGCGAGTACGCAGTCAGTACGCAGTCAGTGCGCAGTCAGTACGCAGTCAGTGCGCAGTCAGTGCGCAGTCAGTGCGCAGTCAGTACGCAGTCAGTACGCAGTCAGTACGCAGTCAGTGCGCAGTCAGTAGGCAGTCAGTGCGCAGTCAGTACGCAGTCAGTGCGCAGTCAGTACGCAGTCAGTAGGCAGTCAGTAGGCAGTGCCGATGATGCTGCTCTCCATCTATCATGGGCTTCATGCGTTTCTGCTCCCAAACGAATCATTTTATGATTTTTATGCAGGACGTTATGCTGCAGTGATGCCTGCTAATAAGTGACCGTGTATGTAAGAGGTCCTAGGGATGACTGTTAGGCTTACATTACTCATCATAATCAGAACCCAAGATTCGTTAACCTTCTCCATATCTTTTCTCATGTAACAAGTGATTGTCCTAATTATCCCATTTAATGTAGATTGGCGGCATGGTGGCGGATCTACTTCCTAATTATGTCTCACTTCCATCGTCTTGATGTGATGATCCAGGCATTAGCAGCAAGATGTGTATAGTAAGATAAAGTAACTCCCACACTGGGTACACTGCCTGGTGATCCTCTTAATCCCTTGATCTGCAACAAAGAAATCCACTGTGAGCAGCTGCTCTCCTCCCGCTGGCCGGTGAGCTCTACAGCAAACACTGCATTTATTATGGACAGATTTCCAATTCTCCACTCCAGTCCCCAAATCCTGAGGCTCAATTCAAATGTTCCCTTTCCAGGGAAAGCTTTCAGATATGGTCTTCTTTCCCCCTAGCCTGAATTTCTTAAGTCTGAGAGAAACAAAGTATCAGCAGCAGCAGCAACAGAACCACACACATAATCCTCCCAACAACTGCCTTTAACTTTCACTTAGTGAACCATTAATTTTTAGCTACTGGGTGTCTTTCCAGACACCTTAGCAGCTACAAACAGCTAAGCTATGGTGGACAGTGTATATATAAAAGCTGTGCTTTAAGAACTATAGGAGGGCATGCTAGTCTTTACTACTAATTAAGCATGAGCCATGTTGCCAGAATTCGGGCAGTTTTTTAATAGACCCTTGATGTATATATGTCCCCAGTATCAGAATGTGTGAGATAATGTAAAATGTGGGTCCGGCTGTCACTTCCCTAGGAGCATCTCCTGCTATATGAGTGAGAAATTTATGGCACAGGTTTACAATACATGATAGGAAAGGAGCACAGAGTTTGGTGTCTGGGTTCCTCACCTCCCACCCTTGAGCTTAGACAGAAGGTCTTTACTGTTTCAATGGACTAACACTAGAGTCTTTGCTTCGGACACTGGAGGGCTTAGCTGGAAACCCTATGGTCTGAGGTTATTCTGGTTGAGTATTTGGGAAGAGTAACTTATGGCTCTGGGGAAGTAAAGGGCCATGACTCTTCATGGGATTCTGACATCTGGACTAAAGCTATGGGAAATGATCATGGGAGTCACGAGGTTTGGCTGAAACCAACAGGAAACCACTAACCAAGCTCTTATCCAGGATATCTTGGGTTTTACAGAGATTCCTGCGTGTGGATTTCAACAGTGATGTCCTCATCGGTGTCGGTCTTTCTGCTTTGTTTCTGTAGACCCTGTAGACATGACGTCTCACAATGCTATTGGGTGGGGTTGAGGGGGACTGACTTGCGCTCTCTTTATTCCTGAAGAAGACAGATCAAGCCAAATGAGGCGGCTGCACACGGTTAGGAAAAAGAGTGGCTGGAACGCTGGGTTCTGTCACCTGCTTAATCAATAAAGGCATAAGAACCTATGCTTGTAAGCAGAGAATTGCTTCATCTAGATCTCAGCTTCTCTGTATAGAAAAAGGGAAGGCTCGTTGAGTTGCCTGAAGGCCACAGCTTTTTCATCTTAGAGGTTCCTGAAGGAGTGAACATATGGAAAAACATACCACAGAGAATGGACAAGTGGAAACCAGAGCGTGCACAGCGTGGGCTCCAGGGCTGGAGAAGTGCCAACTCCACTGACAAAATTGTTCTGTTCACACACACTCTGCTCATAAATGTCAGCAAGCCCTGGAATAAGAGTAGTAAGGTCCTTAGTGGGGAATAGTGCCTCTCTTCACACACACCCCAAAATCAATATTTAATCATTCTTTGCTCGTGTGGGCAATCTGAAGTATTTAGCCTACTGGAGTTGGGACAGCAGTTGTCTATGACAGTGTAGCTATCCCATAATATCCTGGTGCTTCAGATTCTTCTTACATGGATACTCCAGGTATTTCATAGGCAGCCTGCAGTTCGAGTGAAGGCCTGATTGCCTATTAACTTGTTAAATTCCCGTTTCATCAGTACAGCAGCTCATTGGCATGATTCTGGTTGCACAATGCATCATAAGTCTTGCTTCCACTTTTCCAAAGGGCTGGAGACTTGTGCACACAGAGGGAATTGGGATAGACCATGAGCAATCCAAAAGGATGAGATTGGCATTGTGAACCAACCCCACGCCCCCAAACACATGCCCCTCCCACTTCAGCTCCACACTGTATGTGTTGCTAGCACAGTAATCTCAATTAGCGCAGAGCTAATTTGCAATTTCTGTTATCCTAGCGGAGCCAAAACCAAAAAAAAAAAAATCTTGATTTGAATCTCTTCTCTAAGTTAATTTTTGAAGATGCAGCCATTGTCTCATCTGTATGGAAATTCCCAAGTCTCTGTCAAACCCTTGCAACCAAGAGAAGAGTTTCAATACGAAGAGCTAATGCTTCCAGTTAACTCTCATCCAAGTGAATCTTAATGTCCTCAATGCCTCTTCTACGTGGGTTTGGTGTCACAGGATCAAAGACCTTCTTCCTATGAAATTTTCACTGTCATATGTTCTTTGAACACAGCACTGAATTTCATAAAGAGTCTTTCAGGTGTATGAAACAGTTTGACAAATACCTCCCATACTCTCCCTGGCCCCCCATTTCCCTTACTCCTGATGACCTCATTCCTTCCCTGTCTCCTTCTGCCTTTATGTCATAGACACACAGGGATGATGCTATGTTTCCATACAAAATTTAGAATTCACAACTGAGAAGAAACATTCGATATTTTTCTCTCGGAATGTGGGTTTTCTTCCTCTCTATGATGATCTTCTATTCCATTTTTTTCCAGCAAACAATGGCGTGTCGCTGTTCTTTATGGTTGAATAAGGCCCCCTATCATGGATTTGGGTCCCAATTTCATACTCCTATTGGTGGACACTTAAATAAATATACGTGCAAAATTCTAAGTCCCCTGGATTTAATATTTAAAAAAGATGTTATTAGCTTGAATCTAAAAATAAAGACTTATATCATCTGCTTTGTCGAGAATTAAAGTAGTGTTGATTTCATTAGCAACAGAACCCAGTCCACCTTCCCTGCTTATAAATATGCTAATGGCATTGACTGTGTTTTTTTTTTTAACCTGAAATCTGAGTGCAAGACACAGCAATGCCAGAGAGTATCAAGATGGTGGATTTCCATCCTAGTGGGGACAGCCACCAAAGGTACCTAGGATTCCTTGTTCTCTCAACACATGGGTTTCAAAGAACAGCTTCAGAAAGCGGCTTCATAGTATAAGAAATCAGCCCCTCGAGTTTTTTCAGTTTAAAGAATCCACATCAAGCCTTAATGGGAAGCCACCTGTTGTGGCAAATCCTGGCTTTATGTTTTATGATTGTTTACAGCCATTTCTGGTCACAGCATGTGGGGCCTGCAGTTACCTTATTTTAGAATACTAAAGAGATAAACTAATAAAAGCAATAGCACACAGGAGCTCGCTTTAGTTTAGATTGACAAGGGGGCAAAGAATATATTCAGTTAGACCAACTAGCATGAGGCGGGGCTTGAAGGTTTTGGCTTAGGGAAAAAAAAAAAAAAAAAAAAAAAGGGTCGGCAAATTATATTAAGGAAGTCATTGAAATTCCAAAGTAGTCTGCCAACAGACTCCATTGTCTTAATTCTACAGGCATACAGGCATTTGTCTCTGCAATAAAATGTTATAGATGGTGTTGTAAAACTCTCTCACCTATGTGAGGTTTCAATTATTTTCAACAGCGTCTCGAGTAGACTTTGGCAGTAGATGGAATTGTGAAGGATCAGTTTTGTTTCCTTTCCCACAAAAAAAAAAAAAAGAGTCTTCCTTATCTATACCGCTGTCTGCAACACTCACAAATTCAAGTAAATTCATTTCCCAAATCAACTACTATACCATGTTAAATGAAGCAGGCAGATTAGCTATCAAACGGCATATTAAAGACAGTTTCAAAACGAAAGCCAACTAAGTTCCTGGTACAAGGTGGCTTGACAAAGATTTATTTCCTTTGACATCCCAAATCTCACTGCCCCCAAAATGATCCTTGCACAAGGGGCAGAGTAAATGAGGGAAGATGGTAGCTCTCAACATCCTGGAGCTGGGACATGTTGATAAACGACCCACAATCCAGACAGCTCTCAGGAAGCCAGTGAAAACAGGCACCAGGGAGAGCCGGCACTAGGTGCTAGGGAGCACGGAAGAGTGGAGAAGGTCCTGAATGGGACAGACTGCCTGGAGAGATGAGAACCCGAGAGGCCAGCTGAAGAAAGAGTAGATGAAGAGCCACACATCCGATCCGTCCCTATCTCCACCTCGCCTGACTCCCAGACAGGAAGTGCGGCATAAGTTAGATGAGAAATAAAAACGGAAGATGTGGTTGGCACAGAATAAAAGCTGATTGGAACCACCCATGGACTTCTGGATCTTGGCATCTGACAGTTCACAGAAATGAGACTTCTCAATACCGTCGCTGCCTAGGAACTTAATGAAAACACACGTGCATGTGCATACACACACGCACACACACACATGTACTCACACATGTATGCACAACACAAACACAGAAATCAGATTTTCTAACTATAAGGTTCTCATCCATTACCAGTGATAATAGCAAGCAAAGCTTTGGAAACATTTGGCACCCACCATGCCTTCATTATGCCTAATTATTTGGTGCTGAAGTGTCTAAGTATTTGTTAAACATGGTCTGTAATGTTAACTTTTATAGTTTATTGGCTTCATTCTCACAAATTAGTTGTGCTTTCTTTGACATCTTCAAATACTCATGTATCCAGTGTCTGATCATCATAATGTCAGAATACATTAAGGATAAATTAACTCGAAAGAAAAGAGTCACTGAAAGGCCTAACCAATGAAGACAGACATATGAGGAAGTTCTGTTTCATGAGACTAGAATCAGATAAGGGTAAAGCCAATATTTAGAGTATAAAGCAAAGTTAAGAACTTTGAAGCAAATGAGAAATGTAACATAATGTGAAAGAAAAACTGGAGTCTGAAGATATTGATCAGGTCACAAGAGCTAACAGAATGTGAAACTAAATCTATTGTGGAATTTTAAATCATAGGAGCTAATAATGTTCTGTTCAATAGGATATTTGCTATTAATAACATAAAGAATCAAAAAAAATATCATCCCTTCAGTTACAGAAGACATTTTCTTCTTCCCTAGCATAAGCATGTAGGGTCCAAAATTCACCCATAGCATAGAATTATAAGCCTCTATATTCTCAAAAAACAAAACAAAAAAAAAAAAAAAAAAAAAAGCCCAACCCCATTAGACAGAGCTACCTCCAAAATTAACAGAGGATCATCTCCAAGTTCAAGAAAGAGGATCAGGGGTCAAAGGTCACCTACATAAATGACCAAAAAAGAATACAGTCATGATTTGGGCAAGATAAATTTTCGAGAGTAGGTATAGGAGACAGACAGACAGATCAGACAGACAGATCAGACAGACAGACAGACAGACAGACAGACCAAAAACTACTGGGACCCAAAGATGAAGGAAGGGACTTAGAAAGAGTCAGAAAATGCACATTAACTTTTTCAAAACCCTGGTAATGTTTACAACTGGCTTCTCAACAATAATAAAAGCCAGAAGGCGATTGAATTACATCTTTGAAAGAACAGTGATTCCGAACCATAAGTGCACCAGGAGAGAGAATTCTCACCGTGTGGATGTACTCTGACAGCTTGAATTTGTGTTCTTAACAGTAAATTACGCAACCATGAGAGAAATGAAGGTAGTAAGGAGAAATTAGACCTGATCCCATCAAAAGTATAAATTTATATTTTTATGTAAAAATAAGTTCTATAAAAATTGGAAGGTATTACTTTTAACAGATGAATGGTTGTCACAACTGAAAATGATAATAGTACATTATTGTGTGCAACGGTGTATGCCCAATTCACAAGCAAACAAAACTGTTGAATAACCATAAAAGCTTTCAGTGCTCATTAATGGAATAAACAAATAAGCAAAAAAATCTCTTACACAGTGTTTCAGGTAGACAATGTTCAGCATTTACGATTAAAAAATTATTTTCTGAAAAGATTACTAATGGTTACTCCCTTTACACTGTTGGTATGATTGTAAACTCCTGGTTTCTTTATGGAGGGCAACCGGATAATATACAGAAAAAAAATAATATATAATTTTTAGGATCAAATTTTGCTTCAAAAATTTCATTTCTAGGACTGCATATTTAGCCAAAAATTGAAAAAGGTAAACAAGAGATTCAACCCTAATATTCATAACATTTCATATGAGTAAGATTTGAGACATGCCTTAAAATTTTAATAAGGAAATTATTCAAACAGTAAAATATGCAATAAATATTAAGTAATCACATGTGCTATAAAATTAAAAAAATATAAGCATGCAAGTGTGGCATTGCTGCACTTTGGTAAAGAAAATATTTCTAGAGTGCACATCAAGCCATGTGAACTGTCATCACATCTGTTACCACAAGCTGTACATATGGAATCCTTTTCTCAATTTACACATCTTTGTCATTTCTTGACCTCAGTGAGCTTTCAGGTTGAAGGGAGTCCCAGAGGGAGAGCTTGGCCAGCAAAGCAATTGGCTGATGGAGGGTTTGGGAGCATCCTAGGCGGGGAAAACACTGGGACCAGAAAGACTGATTCTTCAGTGACTCTCTGTTCAAATCCCACGGTCCTCTGGGGAGGACACCTAGGAAGCCCCAGAAAGAACATGGGTGTGTCTACTAAGTGATAGGTTCTTTGTCTCTGCAAGCGAAAAGAGCCAATTTAAACTAGATCATACTAAAGGCAGGTTTATTGGGACGCTGCTTTCTGGTGAGTTCAGGGCCCCCAAGAACTGAGGCCGGGGAGCTGCCATGGGAAGTATGGGGAGGAAAGGCAAGGAGGGGAGGGGCAAGAAAAAGAGAGAAAAGGCACATAGGTAGAGAGACAGGGAGGAGGGGAAAAAGGAGAGGCAGAGGGGGAAGGAGGGGTGGGGGGAGAGAAAAGGGGGAGGGGGAGAAAAAGAGAGAGAGGCCAAAATGTCTGGGTTTTATAGGGAAGGGCAGCACAGCCTTTGGGCTGGAAAGTTCAAGGCTGGGGGCAGGGTATTTCATTAGGAACTGAGGGATGCTGAGAGAATTTGGAGGCCATGTCTTCTTTGATGTGTAATATATGCACCTCAGTCCCCTGTCCTGGTCCAAAACCAAACATTATGTTCTTTTGTGTTTGCTTTACTATGAATGACTTTGGTGAGGCAGACATCACTCTGAAATTTATCTCTGTTGCTCATTCAGATGCAGAATCCTTGTAGAGAGATTCAGAGTATCCCTGCCACCTACCTATGCCCCAGGAAGACTAGGTCCATGTCTACTCACAGCCTGTTCTTGGTTGGGTTTTGTCAAATGACACAAACTAGAGACAGCTGGGAAGAGAGAAACTCAGCCGAGGAATTGCGTCCACCAAGGTGGCCTGTGAGAGCCTCTGGGACATTTTCTGGATAGCTCTACTCCATGTTGGAGGCTAGTGTAACCCTGAACTGTACAAGAAAGATGGCCGAGCAAGCCAGGAAGTAGTGGTCTTCCGTAATCTTTGCTGCAGTTCCTCCCGGCTGCACTTGCCCTCAGTGATGGAGTAGGACACGGATATTGAGAGCTGTAATAAACCCTTTCCTGCTCCAGCAGCAACAAAAGGCAGACTGGGGACCGTCACCAAGCAAGGTTCTCTCTTCACTCTCCTTGAGAGAAAACGCTATGGAAGCTTCACATTTTCTTTCACGCGGCCCCATTCACTCCACCCCTTATCGAGGTGATAAGACGCCTTGTCCAAAAACACTGTGAAGCACGAGATGAAACGTCTCTTAACCAGGTCTCAAGAAATGCAGTTTACTCACGTCCTGACTGTGCAGATATTATCTGTAGCATCATTTTAGACAAACCGGTTAAATCTGTGTCACAACTCTGTTGATGCAGAGGATCCAAGTCAAATAACATTACCTCATACAAGTTTCTGTTGCCAGGATACCAACTCCCATTCCTTATCTCAGTAGTGAAGCCATTTTTTTTAAATCTATTAAAAGGAGGGAAAAACAGGTGGCCACGCAATCCCTGTGGGACTCTGTTAAACCTGAAAGGTCACTGAGGTTAAGAAAAGACAAAGATGTATAAACCCAGAAAAAGACTTCAGAAGTACAGTTTTTGGTAGATCCCGGGATGGTCCCCACAACTTGACACATGTTCTACAAATATTTTTTTAACCTAAGTTCAGCAATACCATGCTTGCTTGGTTATATTTTTTTTTTCTAACAACACATTATTGTTTGGTTTCCACAATGGGAGAAGAGACTTGGTTGTATATTTTACACACCAAAGCAGACCTGTCCTCCAGGTTCTCCCAGCATCCCTCAGTACCTACCTGGCATACCCTGTCCCAACCCTGAACTTTACAGGCTACCTGTTCCCCAGAGGCTCCTCCCTATATAGTCCAGGCATTTTAGTCTCTCCTTTCTCTTCTCTCTCTCTCTCTCTCTCTCTCTCTCTCTCTCTCTCTCTCTCTCTCTCTCTCTGTGTGTGTGTGTGTGTGTGTGTGCATGTGCATGTGCATTCTCTCTCCCTCCCTCCCTCCCTGCCTCCCTCCCTTCCTTTCCTCATGGCAACTTCCCTGGCCTCAATCCCTGGTGTCGGTGAACTGGCCTGAGAACAGCTTTACAATAAGCCCACCTTTAATGTAACCCAATCTGCCTTGAATTGGCTCATTTTTCAGGCAGCACAGAAATAACATATCAACTATGACTACCTTATATTTATTGTATATTTTACTATCCAGAATGATTCTTTTGTTATTGAAATTTTAAGGCATTTCTCAAATCTGAGTCATATAAAAGGTTTGTTTACGAACGTTATAGTTGGACCTTTTGCTTACTTTTTTGATTATTGGCTAAGTATGTTGTCCAAGAAATGGAATTACTGAAGAAACACACACACACACATATGTATGGGACTGGGAAACTTTATTTTTTGAAGCTTATAGTTGGTGGGTGTCTTTTTCTTCTCCTGTTATTGTGATGAACAAGATGATAAAAGCAACTTCTGAGAGAAAAGCTGTATTTTGGCTCACAGTCTGAAGGTACAGTCTATCAGTAGGGAAGTAACTCACAGTCTGAATGTATACTCTATCAGTAGAAAAGTGGCTTACAGTATGAAGGTACACTGTGTCAGTAGGGAAGTAACTCACAGTCTGAAGGTACACTGCGTCAGTAGGGAAGTAACCCACAGTCTGAAGGTACACTCCATCAGTAGAGAGTGGCTCACAGTCTGAAGGTACACTCCATCAGTAGGGAAGTGGCTCACAGTCTGAAGATACACTGTGTCAGTAGGGAAGTAACCCACAGTCTGAAGGTACACTCCATCAGTAGAGAAGTGGCTAACAGTCTGAAGGTACACTCCATCATGGTAGGGAAGTGAGGTTGCAGGAGCTCGGGGCAGCTGCCCACAGTGCACCTACAACAGGAAGAAGAAAGAAATGGATGCACATTAGGGCTCAGCTCACTTTCTCCATTTGATAAAATCTAGGATTCTCCCACACAGGGAATGGCGCCTCCCACAATTACAGTGGATCTTCCCACAGCAATTAACACAATAAAGACAATCCTCTCCAGGAGAGCCCAGAGGCTGCTCTTCCAGGAGACCCTAGATTCTGTTGATTGGAAATGCTCTAACCAACACAGTGGAATGGGCCACAAGTGTAACCACTGTCCAAGACAACTTTTCTATCAGAAACCACCTGCTTGGAACAACTCAAGACATTTAAAATCTACCAGTCTTGCCTCCACATAAAGGCCCCACAGGATAGCAAGTGATAGAAGCTTCTAGACAGCAATACCTATCCAGTGAACAACTGTGAATTTTCATTAATTGTAGAGCTTCTCTCTAAACCAGTAACTTTGCATTCAAATGTCCCTCGCCTGATCCCTGTCTACATATGGCTAGCCTACTGACTGCTGAGTTACTCACTTCAACGCTTCTAGAAAGAGGCACATGCAGGTAGATGTAAGTACCCTCTTCTGCAGCATGAGGGCTGGAAGAAAGCAGGTTTGGGTTGGGACCAGCCCTGTTTACTAAAGCTTTCAATGGAGAACCAGGAACCTGCCGACTGCTATGGTAGAACTGTGTCCATGAAATCAGGAAGTAGTGTGAAGAGCAAAACAGACATGAAGTGTCCAAGAGGGACCTGTGGGCACTCCCGAGTTCCAGGTTGGGAGATGGAAGCCAGAAGATCAGAAACTCAAGGTCATCTCAGTGGCATAGCAAATTCGAGACCAGCCTGGTCTACATGAGACTGTCTCAAAAGGAAAAACAAAAAAAACACCACCTCCCTTTTTTTCTTTGCCTAACTCACCAAGTTTTCTCTGCAAACCCTATGTTTTCCAGTTTTTTAAGTACTCCCAAGTTCACGTTGTATCTATCTTAAAACAAATCAATTTCCTGTTGTTAAAAAGCAAATTGAAATGCACAGCTCCTCTGATGTAATAATGAAACTCGAGTTTATATCCCAGCATTTTTGTTTTTTCAGTTATTGTGGGACCTCGCATACAACCCACAGCAGAAGACCTTCTGTTGAGATTGAAAGAAGAATAACCAACCCTAGGGCAGGGATTCCTTGAAATATGCTCTCACCTTAATCTACTTAGTTTTCTTACTAACTTTCCATAGATGGGTTCCTTTTCTGGTCGGAACCCCAAACACTAGTCTAGCACATCAATTGCTAGGTGTTCTTCATGTCTGCAATGTCTGAGGCTCTTGACAACTATGTGACTCACAAAACTGAAGCTTGTATGATGCTTCCACTGCATATGCTGAGTGAATTCCTACAATGCATGAGCCCAAAACTCAGTTGCTCCAAAGAACCAAAACATATTGGATGTTTCAGCATCACGTGCAAACTACGGCTTCCTCAGATGTGCACCGAGGATGTCACAGTTAGTATAGCAACACATAAATGCCCTGTTTTCTCTTTGTATGTCTGTCTCTCTCACTCCTTTCTACTTTCTCTTCTCTCCTCTCTCCTCTCTTTCTCTGTCTGTCTGTCTCTCTCCTCTCTTCTCTCCCTCCTTTTCTCTCTGTCTCTCCTCTCTCTCTTCTCCCTCTTCTCCCTCCCTCCCTCCCTCTCTCTCTCTCTCTCTCTCTCTATCTCTATCTCCTCTTTCTTCTCTCTCCCTTCTTTGTCTCTCTTCTCCTCTCTTCCTCCCCACCCCCTTCTCAGACCTGATCCTTCCAGAATGGCAAATTGGTTCACATTTCATTGACCAGAACCGGTCAGGCAGCCTTGGTTAGGACACATAGATGGATGTTGAGTCGCATCTGTCCCAGCAACCAAGCCACCCCAAGAAAGAAGCATAGATTTGGCAAGTCATGTCTGCCTGGTTTGTAGATGAGCGCACTTCGGGTCACAAGGCAAACATCACAGCAGAGGGGGCTAAGGAAATCTTAATCAAAGTACTTCCTGTGAGAGACTGAGGATCTGGATTAAATAAATTAGAAAAGAATGTCCCACTGAGGCATTTTCTAAATTGAGGTTTTCTCTTCTCAAATGACTTAAGATTGTGTCAAGTCGATTGAAAATTATCTAGCACACTTGTGTCTCTCCATATCTGTGTTTATGGATATTTTGGACCTCTCTCTTACAGATTAAAGTTCATTATTTTCCCATCAGTGAGGTAAACCAGGGCACCGAGTCAGAAAGTGAGCACAGATATGGAAATACGTATTTTTATTCTTCAGCCTTGAAAACACTTTGTTCCTTCTCGTGTTCTGTGGGCAGCAGAGGTCTCTCTTTTTAAAATGTTTCCGTTTCTCCACTGCTCAGAGAAATGCAGAGTCCAGACCTGGCATTTGCCCAGAGCTGATACTTAGGCACATTCCAAATCCCTGTGTTTCCTGATGGTACACTGAGACAAATGCTGAAAACTGCAGACTCTGTAGAATAAGGCTGAGGCAATTAACAAATATTTAATTATATCCTAACCGAACACAGTTATTAAGCTTTTAACTAACAATGGTAAAGAGTCCCCAGTGGTTTAGCAATAGAAGATGTAAAGACACGAAAGGCTTTTGAAATCTCCATTCTTGCCATCCGAGAGGAAGCACACTGAAGGATTGCATCTCACACCAGAGAGAAGAGGAAGCCATGAAATCTGCAGAAGCAGCCCTTTCCTTCAGAAGGGCTCTGGTCCCTGATATTGACTGACTACATGGTTTCTACATGGTTTACCCGGACAGCACCTGCTTCTTTACCCCCTCAAGTCTACACTGAGAAATCTAAACGGCACTCTTAAATGTTGCATCACGATGTCATTAAAAAAATAATCAAATTAACTAAAGATGTCATTCTACCAGTCCATCTGGGATGGTCAACCATAATGGTCAACATAATCAACTTGGCAAGACCAAGAATCACCTAGGAAACTGGTCACTGGTCATGCTGATGAAGGATTATTTTGGTCAGGTTGATTTAAATGGAAGATCCACCATAAAAATTGGGTGTTGCCATTCCCTAGGCTCAAGTCTTGTAATGCATAGAGGGAAACTGAGCTGAGCAACCCCTTCATCTACCTCTGCTTTCAGAGTGTAGACACATAGTGACCGGCAACTTCAGGCTTTTGCCAGACAGGCTTGCTATTCTGAAAACTGGGAGCCAGATAAACGCTTCCATTTTTAGGTTGCTCTCGTCAAGTATTCTTTCACAGCAGTGAAACAAAGAATAAATACACTGTTCTTAGGTGCTCACTCATGAGTAAGGGTGGGCAAAAATGCAAATTTACTTGGGATGACTTCTAAGAGAAAGATCTTGGTCAGTTTCAGAAGAGGAGTATTTCACCTTCTAATCAATCTGTTTATTCATTATAACGTTAAGATGTAAAATTAAAATATAACCCTGCAGATGCTGAAGAGAAGAGGCTGTGGTTAAGACCGCCAGCTGCTCTTACAGAGAATCGTTTTTTAATTCCCAGAACCCACAGAGCAACTCCTAAGCATCTGTACCTTTAGTTCCAGAGGACCCGATGCTTCCTATTGGCCTCTTTGGTTACTGCACACACATGGTGTACTTTCAGACATGTGAACCAAAGCCCATACATATAAAATAGAAAATAAAACTTTAAAAAATAAGATTGAAACTCTTAAAATATTTAAAAATCACAAGTTATTAATGATAAATTATTTTTATATTATATAGCATGACTATATTATTTATTATATTTATATTATAGAATTATATCTTCATATAATTCTATATTGTATATAATACATTTATCTATTATATCATATTATGTAAATATAAATAATACAAAATAATATTAATATATATAGAGAGATAAGAATATAAAAGAATATTAAGTTGAAACTCCTACTGTGTTCATGGTGGTTTGAAAGTTTTATTGTAAATACAATAAATATAAAACTTGAGTTACTACTTGATCTTTGATCTAAAGAACAAAAGAAATAGATTCTTAAAACTCAATAATGTCTCATTTTTTATATGAAGTCCAAGATTATTACTCCAATTCTTATCTCTCCCTGGTGAAATATTACACCTTTGTCATGTAGTTTTGGTAGAACCCTGTATGGGGAAAAACACACCGAATAAAGTGACCCAGAAGGGACAGAGTCCTTGCTCTAACGGGAGTTGTTCAGAGTCTCTCTCTCTCTCTCTCTCTCTCTCTCTCTCTCTCTCTCTCTCTCTCTCTCTCTCTCTCTCTCTCTCTGTGCTCTGCAGTAAACCTTCCTACAGGGCTGGCTCACTGAGCAGTGTGAAGAATAAAGTTCTTCCATGTCACTCGTAGAAAATGCTCTGTGAGTGACATCATGCAAGGCTGGGGACAGGGGTCCCCAGAGCAAGAGACCTTGTCTCAGTACATAAAGTGGGGTAAAGTGGGGGGACAAGTGTGGAAGACACCCCATATCAACCTTACGATGCCACTGGTGCCCATATGCACACACACATGAGCTTGTGCACATCCATGTGTGCCTGTATATGTGTGAGCATGCACACCTCAAGTACACTTAACAAAAGAGTGAACTTTTTAATAAGGACTCCTGATAAGGTGTCATTGCTACACTTCACTTTCTAAGCTGTGCTTCATAGATACTCAAGATGCACTGAAGTGCATTCTTTCAAGGAAATACTTCCTAAATAGATTTAACTACAGCCTCTTGCTCAGCCCCTTAGAGGCATGTGTATGTGTGTGGGGGGGTGCCTGCATGCACACATTTGCAAGACAGATCCAGCCCATAAGTCACCAGAGTTGAGCCTATAACATGAATGGTAAAGACTTGCTGCAGGAAGGCATCGACCCTTTCCCAGAATGCACTTTTTCTCCCTCCAGCTGCAGTGTATGTCAGTCCTGGTATTTCCCAACCAGCAGTGGGAATGTAAGAAGGCTGTGGTATTGGTTTTTATCTCCCCTCTACAAAGATGCAAGGAAACATCTCAAGGGAAAAAAAAATCAAATTTTATCTCTTCTCTGTCACATGGACATTTCATAAAAAAGCCTAGCTGATGTGCTGTTTATAAATAGAGTGAACAAACTCTCCCCACCCACTCAATGACAATGTGTTTGTGTGTGTGTGTGTGTGTGTGTGTGTGAAGTTGTGCATATAATCCTGAGTCATCGGGGCCTAATTTTGAGATTCACTACAGGTATATCTGTACCTCATAGCTAACATAGTTTTGGGTTTTGTGGATTTGTCTGACTTGTTTCTCCAATCTTAGTGGGCTACATCAAAGGAAAAGAGAGCTTCTACTGATCCTGTAGGCTCTGTTAAATTCTTTCTGTGCAAAGCAGTGTCTCCAGAATGGCCTCCTCCCTGCTAACACTTGGCTCTCTTCCACCTAGAGGAGAAACGTGGTCAGGAGCATTGTCCACTTACTGAGCAACCAACATTAGAAGAGTTTTCCCAGTCACTCTCTCACGGCCTTCTCTCTTGGTGCCCGTGCTTAACTGTCCCTCCGAGTCTACCAGGAAGGTAGGACTTTTTGTTCCCAGCAGATGTAAGACACGCCCCCTGTAGGCTACACCCCTTAGTCCTGTCCACGTACCTTGTCAACGAGACCTGCCCTGAGCTAGACCAGTTAGAATGTTCCACCCTGAAATTGAGAATGAGAAAATGAGCAAAAACCTGAGCCCTCCTTTCTAAGATGTATGGTGGCCACTGCAACGTGCACCCTCCTACAAAGAAACGCAGATAAGTCGTTCCGGGGTTCTTCCGAGTGGAGCGTGAAGGGAAGAAGGGTGCCTGGAGAATGGCTCTCACGCTTCTGGGGGTACCCTAAGCCCTATCAGTACCCTTCTCATCCTATGGCCAGTTGAGACCTGTTACTCTGAAGAATTGCCTATCAGCTCTATTTTGCCAAACCTTGTCGATCTCAACAGAGATATTATATAACCTAAACTCGAAAGCAGTAGATTGGAGTATCCCGTGTCTGACAGGCACCATCCTAAACGTGGTAAGGTTCTTAGCAGAAATGTGACCTGGAATATTTCATTGACAGAGGTACTTCTTGTACACCCACTGTGTGCATTGTACACCCAGTGTGTGCAGTGCTTATGATACACCGTACATAAAACATCTGGTTTGTCGGTCGAAAGAGGTAACAGACTGGCCCCGGAAGGTGCATGTAGACTCCTTCGACTAGGTTTACTGAACAGTGAGAAGAGGAAGCCAGACAGGGTTTGCTCCGTGTGAGCCCTTCATTGCTACCGCGCTAGAATTGGGGTTTATCTGGGAAAAGCCCGTTCTCCATTCCTCAGCCCCATCCCCATCTCAGCAGCTGCATTTCAGTTTTACTTTTAATTTCACCCGACTTAACTCGGAGCTTTATAACGACTTTTGCTGTTCAATATTTAATGAAGCAATTAATTAAATCACATTTATTATGCCGTGGGACCGTGGTTCTCCTATTTTAGCACGTGTCTACATCGCCAGGGGAGCTTGTTAAAACCTTCCACCACCCACCAACTTGTCCTTCAGTGAGTTTGACATGGGAGCAGGAACTCTGCCTCCAACCATCTCCTCTGCGGTACCTCTTCTCTCTCAGTTTGGCTGTACTTCAGGATAAACCACTCCATGGAGAGGGCGTGGGCGTGGGGTTAAGGGAGTATCTGTAAACTTCATGATAGTAACCCCTGGTTTATCAGCTCCCCAGCTCTGAGTCTGTAGAAAACTTTTGAAGTGCTTTTGAAGAGACTCAGTTTCCCTATCTATGCAATGAAAAGAGAAAGTAGATACAATAATGTATAAGTTATGGGGTTATTGAGGGCATTAAATGAGATTTTATACACATATACATAATATACATCTACATCTACATCATACACATACACATATACCTCAAGCACCTGCTTGGGACTCTGGGAGAGTCTCACTTCCTCCTGTTGAGAAAAGTTAAGAGCAACTGGAGGCAAAGAGTTGGAAAATTCCAAGACAGAAAACACACAATCCAGCCGTCCGCATACTGGGACTAGAGAGCTGGAGGCTGTCTAAAGATGTGTGATGTGTGGGCTACAGTTTCCCCAAACCACCCCTTTGGGGTAAGTGGTACTTTACCACCTGAACTGCCCTGTACCTGGACGCCTCTGCGCAGCGTCTCTGCAGATCTCGAGTCCTGTTGCTGTCAGTGGGTAGCTGCTTCCACCGACCTTCTCAGCCAGGGTGACCACCTTAAATCAAGGGCTTGCTGGAACACAGCTGAGCTTAGCAATTTTAATGAGAAATCTGGTCCTGCTGGATTACTGTTCCTGGGCCCTGGCTTGTCAGCAATTCCTCAGGAAATTATTCAACCATCCCCAATTGCAAAGAAACAGATGGAATACCAGGGGGAAAATACTTGGAAGTGTACGTGTTAGTAAAAAGCAAATTTGAGGACACAAAGGCCAGCGCTGGCACCAAGGCTAAAAAAAACTTTCGAGGGACGTTCGAGGGACTTGTGAGGGTTTTGTTTTCTCTCTCTTTTGACCTTTGAATTGCCGCAGTCAGGAGCTCGCATGTGCAGCGGAGACACAGTTGGACATTTCAGGGGCTGTTAGTAGAGGCACAGCTTGTTTTAATAATGCAGACAACACTGACCAAATGTTCTCATGGAAGATCAAATTTTGAAATTTGTATTAATGTCCTGCGTTTTTCCTCCCTCTAGTGCCTCTTAGCCAAAATTCTTGGATCACACTCTATTACGCCAACTGCCCATTAAGAAAGGCTGAATTATTATAAAAATTATCGTGGCACCTGAGAAAATAACAGTATAACCCTCATGAATATTAAACCTTCTCCATAATGATCAGTGTTATTACCATGAATACTAAATGTTATGAATTCATCGCAAATTCATAATGCTTCATGTGAGAACTTGGCCGGTAACCAGGAAGTCTGAATCCACTTGGCAAATGTTAGACTCGATTTTAGTTCTAAAACTAGGAAGAGGAACATGGATAAAAATTTTGACCTTCAGTTTCGGGGAGAGGGCAAAGGGTTCTGGGACTCTTACAAAAGAGAGAAAGGGTGACAGAGACAAAGACACACTGACAGAAACACAGAGAGAGACAGAGACACAGAGAGAATAGTGCTTTCAAATATTTTGTGTGAGTGTTGTAATCTCCTCCCAGGGTTCCCCTCTCTGCATGATTATATCTTGTTAGAGGCGAGAGTTGGAAGAAAATTAGGAAAGAGAAGTGTTGGTCTGTGAGAGGATGCACATAGCATTAGCTTTGAGAGATGAGTTACACAGTTCACCACCGAGTGCTTTCGCCTGGAGAAGGAACCGGCAGGAAAGGAACAGCGTAGACGGGAGGCTGACTCAGAGAAAGCCTGGTTTCTCCTCTCTCACACTAAAGCTGACACAATACAGTTTTGCCTCGATCCTGGAATTCACAGCGGAGGAGGAGCGGATAACATCTAGCAGAGCTTTCGCCACGTGCTCTTAGAGTCACGTGACGTCAGGGAACCGGGAACCAGTGGATCAGATCTCAGGACACTCCAAGTGCAGAGAAACAACGGGCAGAGGCTCCACAAAACACAGCAGCGGGCAGATCACATCCGGAAGTTGTCTCTCCTGGGGATGAAAAAAATCGCTAGCAAAGTCTGTTGGTTTCAAGCATATTCTCTTATTAAGGGCACTTAGCACCGAGGAGAAATCGTGAGGTTTTTGAGTTATACGCGTCCTATTCAAACGATGGTTTTGCCTTTATGCAACACCTTTGAAAACTCCATTAGTTATCCAAGAATCGGGCATCCTCTGGAAACCCGAAGGCTAACCAGCGTGGAGTTTAGGTGCTGTCGTCTTATTCCAACTAGATCTCGAAGCTTCACTTACAGCTCCCTGAAATATCTGTAAAAATTAGAAAGAGCTTTGATTGATGGCCACCTTTTAAGCATCTCGTAATTTCCTTAGTTTTTTTTTTTTTTTTTTTTTTTTTTTTTTTTTTTTTTTTCTTTTTCCCCACAGTCCTTGGCAATATTTCTTTAACGCGGTGGAGAGCAGGGGACAGATGCTGATCTCGCCTCTGGGAATTTCTGTGAACTTGGAGGATGGTATAGAAACTGAGAAACAGCAGGCTTTAACCAAACAGAACATCAATCAGTGCAAAGCAGTAAAGAGCGCCGCCTGGAATCCATTCAGAACGTCCTTGGGGCCGCGTCCAAGAGCTGTTTCTTTCCCTCGGAATTTTAAAACTCATAAGTAATGCCTGACACTTCTCCAGTAATTTCTTAAATTACAGGATCATGGCAAAACAGGGGAACTCTCAAGAATTACTCAGCTAGCAACCCGTGTGGGGGAAGGGTAAGGTTCCTTGGAATAATTACTCTGTGTCCTAAAAGCCCCGGAGTTCCCTCAGCACCCTCAGAATCCCCTTGATTCTAACAGCACTTTTTCTTGGGAATTACAACTGAGTCTGAGGGTTCTTGAGAAGAAGTTAAAACTAAAACTTCCAGCAAGTTTCCGGAGAATCGTGAGCAATGGTGGTGGTTACTCTAGGGTGTTTTGTTATTTGGACCAGTTCGGTTTGCCCTGACAGCCATGTGGAAGTCAGGGGAAAGGAGGGGGCGGGGAGGGGCACCTTCAGGACTCTGTTCTCTCCTTCTGCTGTGTGGATTGAGGGAACTCAGATTGTCAGGCTGGGTGTCGGTGCCTTTACCTGCTAGACCATCCACAAACAGTAATTTTATGGTCAAAGCTAGATCTTATTTATTTGTGAAGGCAACATGAAGCTTTCACGTGGGATCACGGGGAAGGAAAAATTAAGAATTTCCAATATGCATAAATGCAAGAATATTGTAGAAACAAGAGGAAGGGGTGGAAGAGGAACGGAAGAAGAAGAAAAAGTAGAAGGAGAAGGAGAAAGAGGAATGATAAAAAAGAAAAAACAAGATGTGATTTTTAAGCCCTGTTTCCTCGACTCAGGATGTGGAGGGGTGACTTTTCTCCATCCGTGCTGTGACTGTAAAATGGGGCAACTATACACCTTATGGGGTTTTGTGAAGTTTGAGAAATAATAATAAAGTGATAATGATGATAATAATAGTAGAAAAAAGTGTAAAGCTGTTTGCACATGGCTAACATAACGTTTAGCTTAGGAAGGGCTGGGGATTCCAATCTGCAGTTGAAAGAATTAACCCTTCTTGCAGAGGAACTGAGTTCAGTTCCCAGCACCCGTACCAGACAGCTCAGTAACTGTCTTAACTTCAGCTCCCATCTGACAACTTTTTCCGGTCTTCCTAAGTTCATTGGCACATGCTTCGTATGTGCATGCAAACACACACACACACACACACACACACACACACACACACATACACGAATAAAACAAACAATAATAAGTAATAAAAATAATAGATTAATACAATATAATGAATAAAATAATAAAAAATTAAAATAACAAATAATACTTTTTAAAATTGACTTCAAAATACCCATTTCTATAGGAAATACACTATAAAATATACTCCTTATAAAAGATTTGTTTATTATTTATTATATACAAGTACACTGTCTGTCTTCAGACACACCAGAAGATGTAGGTCATCAGATCTTATTACAGATGGTTGTGAGCCACCATGTGGTTGCTGGGAATTGAACTTAGGACCTCTGGAAGAGCAGTCAGTGCTCTTAACCGCTAAGCCATCTCTCCAGCCCAAAAACTTACATCTACGTATGTAATTTCTCTCTGTTCATGGAGAAACATGTCAGCCAGCCTTTGTTGCTTCTCCTCACTTTATAAAACTCACATTAAAGAGCGACGCCATTAAAGATGGCTCCATGGGTAAAATGCTTGCTGCGCATGCGTACACATATCTAAGCTCAGATCCTCATCACCCACGTTAACACACCCTATATATTCTACATAGTAAGTCCCAGGGCAGCCAGGCCTAACCAATGAGACCCTGTCTCAAAAATTGTCTATACGTTTAATGCACAGTGTAGAAATGTTTCTTTCAAGACCAGGAGCTGAAATAGTGCTTGAAAGAGGACGGACAAGTTGAAGGTGCTAAAAAGAAGATAGAGGATGGTAAGATACAACGTAATAGGAGTAGAAGACGGAAGCTAGGGTATTGGTGGGAAGATGATTTAAGCATCCTTGCCCAAAGATCATGAGACAAAACTTTGCTCTGTCCAAAAAGACTGAAGACTAGGCTGGCACTAAGTGCCTTCGTGGTGTTCACGGGAGAGCCCCGGAGACAGACCTGCAGTGTCCGGACAGAGTTAACATGCGCAGACCTTCACACTGTCAAGAACGTAAGAGAAGAAAGGAAACTGGGTGTTCGGAGATGTGAGAGACGAAGAAAGAATTTTGCAGAGAGATCTCAGCGGTGCCAACAACTCAAACTCACTGCTTCTCAGGCTCAGATTTTAAAAATGATGTGGCTACTTCTTTCTTTTTAAACCTGAGTAATTACACCCTGTTCCTGCCTCTGCTGGAAGGAGATGACTGTTCACATATTATGCTGACAGGCAGGTTTCAGACAGTCACATTCATGAGCACTTGAGTGCTCGGTCTTGGCTGACATGAGATTTTTTAACCTACCTGCTAGGCTATGAACTACACTTTTAGATCTATCATAGAAACAGGATCTGCTCCCCAATACCTTCCTTCGCTAATAAAATGAAGAGTCTCTTAGTAGTTTCAGGTGCCTTCTTAAAAAGATTTATTTGTTTGTTTGTTTGTTTATTTATTTATTTATTTATGTGAGTACACTGTAGCTGTCTTCAGACACACCAGAAGAGGGCATCAGATGCCATGACAGATGGTTGTGAGCCACCATGTGGTTACTGGGAATTGAACTCAGGACCTCTGGAAGAGGAAGAGCAGTCAGTGCTCTAACCACTAAGCAATCTCTCTAGCCCTCAGGTTGCTTCTTGACCAGATGGTAAGAAAGGAGAAAGAGCTTGACTCGGAAACTCTGGTCTAATTTGAACTATCACTCCATCATTAAACAAACACATTTAAAAAATTTTACTTACTTATTTGGTTTTCTGTGTTCTTTGTTACAAACATTTCTGCAGAGGCTCTACAAACAAACGTGTCTGGCTGTTGTTTGCACTGGTTCCAGAACTCTGGGAGTCACGTGACCATATCTGGGCACGACCATGCATCTTATGAAATTGTTCCTGTCAACTCTAATACCTAAGAGGAGGGGGGTTTGTTTTAATGAGCATCTACCTCCTCGTTTTAAAAAAATCAAATCCATTTATTTCCATCGTTTATACTGGTAAGATACCCTCCCATGGTTTAAAAATGGTGTGCCACCTAAATCCTGTGTAAAACTTCTCTGCACGATTGTGGCCGCACAGAACAGGTGCTTGACAAACCTGCTTGAACTTGACACGCCTTCATCTTATGCAGACAATGACATGTCGTTCCCTCCAAATTCTGACCATCTTCACTTATGAAGTGATGTGTCTGCAAGAACGAGATTATTAATTGGATGTAGATGAATTTCATGAATAGTTAAATATGCAGCAACAATATATTAAAGCATTGTTAAAATTTGATAGGAAGGCATGGTATATCACATACTTAATGAAAGAACCTGGTCAGATGTTGGCATGGCACAGACCCTCAGAAAGGACATAGAGTTTACTGAAGCTGAGAAATGCCCATTTGGGGGCCTGAGCTGCCTTTTGTAAACAGAACTACCATACATTCTGGAAAAAGCCATTTTATTTAAAACCGTGGCCTTCAGCTACTTCGGGGCTGTGCGGCCAGACGGACACACGCACATTATTGGAAAATTGATCAGAATAGCTAAGGCGTGGTAGCTGCTTAGATGCCATCAACAGATGAATGGATAACGAGAACGTGGGACAGATACACAAGGGGATTTTACTCAACCCCAAGGAAAACTGGAGTCCTGACAACTTTAGGATCATGGATGGAAGTGAAAAGCATGTAAAACAAATATCACATGTTCTCCCTAATATGAGGAACATGTATTTATGTTCATCTGGGTTGGGCAGACATGGGTCAAAACAAGGGGAACATGAGGAGATTAGAGAGGTGGCTCGGTGATCAAGAGTGCTTGCTGCTCTTCCAGAGAGCCCGTGTTCCATTCCTAGCCTCCATGTCAAAGAGCCTGCTGCTGTGGCGAATGGGGGTGCATCGTGTTCAGCTCCTCCAGTTCCCGCTGTTCCCTGCCTCTCTCTGACCTGGTCAGTCGCCTAGCATTAGCTCCGGCACCGTAGGGCCATACGGAACTAACACTAATTTATCTCTGATTAGTGTCTCTCCCACTGCCTCTCTCCCACGCTAGTTCAGGCAGTGGCACACCGTACAGAACTCACATTAACTCAGCTCGGCGACTGCCTCTCTGCGTGCCCGGGACTCCGCTCACATTCTCTGCTGCCACCCCCTCACGGTTCCCTTGGCGTTGAGTCGCTGTGCAAAGGAGAACACCACACAATAAACTCTGATACAATTGGTATGATGTAATTTGCCCACCTACACTAGTCAAATCATCCTGTGCGCATTCATATATACCATATTCATAACAACCTGTATCTATGTAGAGATGCGCACAGAAGAATGTCTACATCTGCCTCCATCTTGACTCTTCCTCCCTGCTTTTTCTCCTCTTTCTTTCTCTTCTTTTTCTAAAGCTTTGTTCCCACCTACCTTCCTTCAAGTCCAATGACAGGCTTGTCCTCTTATAATTCCAACCACAGCCTCAACCTCCTGTATGTACAGGTCCAGGCAATCTAGTGCCCTCTTCTGGCCACTATTGGCACCTGCACTCATATGCACACACACACACACACACACACACACACACACACACACACACACATTGTCATGTACATGCACAAATTAAAAAAATAAAATGAACCTTTAAAAAAGTATAAAAATTTTAGAAAAATAAGAGGGAATATGAGAGAAGTAAAGATCAACTTAAGAAGAAACAAAAGATAAAAGAAGGCAATAGAATACATACAACATAAAAGGTGAAGGGAACAGACCACGCATATATTTGTATTTTTTGAAGTTACATTAAATATTTCTGGTTTAAAATATCTCAATCCAAAAAGAACAGGAGTGTGTCCTCACCTACTCTCCTATCAAGGTTTGCTTATTGTTCAATAAAAGTCATGTTGAGATCCATTTATCATAACAAATGTGGAAGTAAGTATCTCAAAAGGTCTGCATTGCCGTTTGGGCAGTGGGACAGAGGTAACTTCACTATTATTCCATTTCGCAAATTTCCTTTGGCAGTCCTGTGCTGTTTCTTAAATCTGCCTGTATTTATGGTCTAGAATTCCGGGAGCAGTGGATGTAGTATTAGGATGTAGGTCATTGTACTTCCATATTCAAACCTCGTTGCTTGATTTATCCTTCCATGAACTTTTGAGATTTTCATCAATTCTGCACAAACGTGGGCCATTCTACGTCTGGCCATTGATAATTTAATCATCACAAGACTCCACAGACCTGCACCCAAAGGGAATCAATTCAAAGATTTGACTGAACCAATCAATCATCTAAACAGAGACATGGAAGTTAATCCATAGCTAGAAGGTTCTGGAATAAAAGTAATGTAGAATTCAAACTCGGCTCTTCTGTAAGAGCAGTGTGTATTCTTCATCACTGAGCTGTTTATCCAGCCCCCAAAGCATTACTTTTTATCTCATAGTAATGGCTTGTTTCTTACAGGATAATGTCAGTGCCTAAGGAGCCATACATCTCTGTCTCTGAAGCACATCTGTGGCCGAGGATAAAAGCTAAAACAGAAAATTCAAGCACTGCTTCCTTGAATTAGAAAAAAATTGGAAAACCCTCTTCAGCTTTCCTCTGTAGGGGAGTCGCCAACAACATGAGTATATCATTGTCTCAAATCACAAATATCGGCTCCGGGGCTAAGGTTCTGACGAAACTCTAGGCTACATATTACAAGGGGTACACATTGATTGTGAAGTACTGGCTCGATAAGCTCACTAGAAGTGGTCTGATGCTGCTGTTATGACCTTGGCCACTGGGAGGATGGTTTGTCAACAGCAAACAGTGTGCCATATAACTTCCCTTCTCATAGTGGGGGCCATGGGTTTCTGCTCTGTAAACCTGCTGGCACTAGAACACTCTGGAATGTGCCTCAGAATAAACCAAGAGCAGTAATGTAAACAAACAGGTCTACAGGGGACCCTTTCAGGGTCTCAAAACTCTGAGGTCTCAGCATCTGCTAATCCACAAAGAGAATTCTTTCTGAGAAAATAGGATGTTGGTCTTCTGTAGCTCCCTCTTTGCTTTGCTGAGGATCTTTATTAATGTATGCCTTGATCTGTGCCTGTTTGTTCACCCTGAATGAAAGTCACTCTTATGAGTTTAGAAAGAAAAAAAGGAAGGAAGGAAGGAAGGAAGGGAGAAAGGAAGGAAGAAAGGAAGAAGAAAGAAAGGAAGGAAGGAAGAAAGAAAGGAAGGAAGGAAGGAAGAAAAAGAAAGGAAAGAGGAAGGAAGAGGGAGGGTAGGAGGACGGGATGGAGTGTGGTGGGCGGGAGGAAGGGAGGGAGAAAAAGAGGCTGGAGAAATGGCTCAGTGCTTAAGAGTTCTCCCCAGAGGAATCCCAGAACTTACACCGTGACTCATAACCATCTATAACCCCAGTACCAAGAAGAGCTAATGCTGCCTTGTGGCCTCCATTGGGCTCTGAATTCTCATAGTGTAAAGATACACATACAAATAAAACATCCATATACATAAAATAAACATTTTTAAATGCTGAATTTTTTAACAGGGCACCACAGACACAAATCTTTAATCCCAGCACTCAGGAGACAGAGGCAGGGTCATCTCCATGAGTTCAAGACCAATCTGTTCTACATAGTGAGTTCCAGGACAGCCAGGGCTATATAAAGAGACCCTGTCTCAACATACACACAAACACATACACAAACACACACACACACACAAATGATAATAGTAATAATAATAATAATAATTTTTAAGAAAGAAAAGAATAGATGATGTTTAAGGACTATTTGTAAAGAAATGGGCAATTTTTTTCTCTCCTTTAATTCTGGAAAACTTTAGAAACCATTCAAATCCTTCTAAGCATCTCCATTCCTAGCAAAAAAAGCAGGGTTTGAGGTCTGCTCTTAAGATGGGATTGAAACTCTCAAGCTCATCTCTTGAGGGCAGGAGATAAAACCTGCAGTTTTGGCCACTGGGAAATTTGAAATCTCAAATTCCAACTGCAAAGCCTTATTGTAAGAAAGTGATTCTCTTTCTTCATACATGGATAGTAATGATGTCATCAGGGATGGTGATGATGTCAACAGGCATGTTGAGGATGTCATCAGGGATAATGATGATGTCATCAGGAATGATGATGATGTCATCGGGGGTGGAAATGATGTCATCAGGATAGAGGACATACACTCATCCAATTCACCATACTCTGGGTCTCAGCTGGACACAAGAGAAGCTGAGCAAGATGAACCAGCAATGTGCATCCGCCTTTCAGTGAGAACATCAGATATTAGCATCCCTTAGAGGAGACAAGAATTAAGTTTTCATGTGAAGGCCACTGCACACAAACTTGGAAGGATCCAGAGCTTGTCACTCTGCCTGACCAGCAGCCAGTCAGCACCTGCCTTCGATACCTCACCAAACTCAGTGTCTGGCCATAGCTCCTTGATTGAGACCTGAAAACCTCTCAACTTGGCCCCATTTGAAGGACCGATGCACTTGTGGCTAGGTATGCTTTCATTCTCAGCAAGCTCTGAGAAATGAAAGTATCCAGGAGATTTAAACAACAGACAAATAACAACAAAAACAGAACCTCAAAGGTGGGCCTTATGGTCTCTGCCCAAGTAGGAGCTCTCAGGGGATGCTCTGACCTCAGCTCTGCTAAAGTCTAATTCCAGCCTCTTAGTAAAAGGGCACTGATGAAGAACTTTCCATCCTTAAGAAGGGATGCTTAGGACAAACTGTTATGTGTGTTTTATTAGCAATAAAGACCCTGGCTGTTCCCTGCCTCTGAAATACATTGCCTTCCTTCCCATAGAGAATCCTCATAGTTGATCCAAGCCTTTTGAAGACTGTCTTATTTCTTTTTAAAAATCTTTTAAATAATTTATGGATTTTTAACATTTGTATATTGGTGTACTTGCCTACTTGTGTGTGTGTATATGAGGGTGTCAGATCCCTTGGATCTGGAGTTACAGACGGTTGTGAGCTGCCATGTGGGTGCTGGGAATTGAACTCTGGTCCTTTGGAAGAGCGCCCAAAACTCTTAACCACTGAGTCATCTCTTCAGCCCTAGTCTTTTTTCTTAACTAGCTGGTACCTTCCATAACACCTAGTAAAAGACAACTATTAGGTGTATGCATATCTACTATTCATGCATGTATATCTTGTTAGATCGATGTTGCTTTGTAAGGTCATGACAGAAATGTACTATATTGATTAAGTGAAGTGCTTTGTGATTTGCTGTGTTGCTAGCAAACCATGTCAACAAGCAAAATGGGGTGGGGGGGAACTTTCCAATATGTGTGTCACTGTGTCTCCCCAAACACAGGGCTTCACAAGACAATAGAAAGCAAAGAGATGAAGCCTTGCGGTGCCTTGGTGTCTACTGTCACAGACACAGCCAGAGGAGAGTAAATTATTAATGAACAGATCATCCCAGTAACTGAAATGTGCCCTCTGAGTATCAGGTCCTGAGCACGGATGAACGTGATATAAGTTGCCCAACACAGACATCTGTGTTTTATACATTTTGTAACACATGTGTCTACAAACACGCATGTTTGTACTGCACATAGGTTTGGATGTAACTCCCTCCCCCCACCACCCGACTTTAAAAGGGATGTTACTGAACACAACGGTCACTTGATGATCATAATCCCGGTCAGGAAGCTGTCTATAGGTGGCAGTGGGTCCCAGGACCTCACCGGCCACTCGGGTTGCCTGGTTACACTCAGCTGCTCAGTACCAGTTCATAGGGAATGTTCTAGAACTCTTGGCTCAGCACTCTACAACCTCCTGTTCTTGCTCACTAGCTTTCAGGGTTTTGCACCTCTGCAGACTGAACCCACTGTTGGCTCACATACTCCCCACTGGTCTTCACCCCAGCTTCTCTGTCAATCTGTGTTTCTTATTCTCAGAGACCCACATGTTGCCCAGGCTGCATAAATTCACTCTATAACTCAGACAGGCCTTGAATTCCAGATCCTCCTGCCTCAGCTCTTGGCGTAGCTGGGGTTATTTTAGTCCCAGGCCATCGGGTCAATTTTTGATTTCTGACTCCTTATTTCTGATTTATTAAAGACAAATAGGATGTGTGCCTGCCTGTCTGTGTGTATATACATATCTGTGTCCGTGTGTGTGTGTGTGTGTGTGTGTGTGTATACATATCTGTGTGTATGTGTGTATGAGTGTACTGTATATGTGTATATGAATCTATGGATACGTGTGTTTGTCTGAATTGACTACAGACCAGCAGTGGACTCTCCTGAGAACAAAATGAAGGCTCTTTAGTGACTGGGCTCTGTTGTACAGAGTTGTTACGCTTTCCCTGGCTTTCCAAGTCCCACGTCAAGTAGCTGCCTTGCCAACGAGAAGAAGCCGGGGTGCTGCACAGCACATCGTCCTTCTCAAGTGAAGACTGAAGGCAGCGAGCCAAGCTTCAAGACCAACCACCTCTCTCCATCTCTCAGACCTCCTGGCCTTGAAGTGCCACGGAAACACAAAGCCACTGAGCATCCAGTATCACTATTTCTTAGTCAATGCCAAGTCCCAACTTGGCTCTGTAAACTTTTAGAGAGAAAGTAAAACCCAACAGTAGCATAACAAACCAGTGAAGGGCGTGTTAGCCAGTTGTCTTCTAGATGGTCTTCAGAAAGAGGGTTACAGACAGTAGTGACAGGCCCGTCCCTTCGCCCATCCTTGCTTGCTCTCATTTCTCTTGGGGTTCAGTCCTGACAGCCAGGCCCCCTGCTTTCTTCTCTTGCCTCACAGTCCTTTGAGCTCATGGGGCACCTTCCTTGGGGACTGCGACAACCAACCACTTCCAGCTGCTAATAGAGCCAGTATATGTTTCAAATGTTCCAAATTTCCTTTGCCGCAGACTGATACCTCGAAACTCTCTTGGCTTCCCCATGCACATTGCTTTTCAGCAACCAGCCCCCATGCCTCTTATCAGGACTACTCATTGTTAATTAGTCATGTTAACACCCAAAGCAATGGGTCTCCCTGTGGTATCTTCACACCTGTGTCACCATGCCTGTCTCTCCAGTGCCCATCCCCCACACCCTCCCTGAGTTCTGTTCTCTTCCTTCCCATAGAGGCTTTTCCATAGCCAGCTCTCTTCTACTTACCAATATTCCTGCTAGAACTGCATGCCTTGGAGACCAGGCTTAACTTCTTTTTTTTTCCTGGTATCTTCCATCACACATAGTAAAGATTAGATGTATACGCATGCAAGAGTGAATATTAATGGCTGTATATTTACCGTAGTGTATGTTGTTTATAAATATGGGTCGTAATGGTGCACTCTGTGTGTGTGTGTTGTTCTGTACACATGTCAATATCCGTGTCTTTAGATCCAAGAATGATTTAAAATATTTGCATAATTTAAAAATATAGCGAGAATACCCACCATCGATGTAGGTGCATCACTCAGAGCTTGGGTCCTAGACGACCCAAAACAAGAAAACTAGCTGAGCACAAACATTCCTCAGTCTCTGATTCCTCTCCGTGGCTGTGATGTGACGAGCTTCTTTAGACTGAAATTTTGAGGTGGGAACATTTGGGGAGCAACGCAGAGATCTAATACAATGGAAACTCCCTGGAATGTCCCTAGGGAAGACTCCTAGTAATGGGAGATACAGCACCTGAACTGACCATCTTCAAGGCCCCCTAGTGGTGAGACTGGGACACCAACCCAGCCGTAAAACTTTCGATCTACAATTTGTCCTGCCTGTAAGACATGCTAGGGTCAGGGTGGTGCAGAATGTGAGTGGTCAACCAATGACTGGTCCAACCTGATGCTCCTGCCCCAAGAGGGAGGCTGTCTGACTCTGCCTGGGTGGCCAGGAAGCATCAAGGATCTAACCATCCAGAGGTTGGATAGCCCAGAGACCTAGGATAGAACCAAGCATGACGGGGGGGGGGTCAGTAAAATGATTTCTGGTGATACTCTGCTATACACATAGACTGGTGCCTAGCCCCGTCATCATCAGAACGTGCTCATCCATCTGAAGGGAGCAGATGCAGAGACCCAGTGCCAAATATTAGTGGGAGCTCTGGTAGCCTTGCAAAAGATGGTGGGGAGGAAAGACTGTAGGAGCCAGAGGGGTGGCGGAGACTAGAGATCACAATCCACAGACTCAACTAAGCAGGGCTCATAGGGGCTCACGAAGGTTAAAATCAGGGAGTCTGTATGGGTCTGGCCTAGGTCCTCTGCGTACATGCTGTAGTTGTTTAGGTTGGTGTTCTTCTGGGACTCCTAACAGTGGGAGTGGGGGTGTCTGTGACTCTTTTGCCTGTCCTTGAGACCCCTTTCCTCCTACTGGTTTGCCTCATCCTGACTTGATATGAGGGTTTTATTGAAACATGATATTTCATGGTTGGTTGACATCTTTGGGAAGCCTGCCATTTTATGAAGGGTAACAAAGAAATAGTGGATGGGGGGGGTTATTTGTAAAATTCTTGTGATGGATAGATAGATGATAGATAGATAGATAGATAGATAGATAGATAGATAGATAGATGAGAAAGAAATTGTTTTATTTCTGGCTGGTAGTCCTTTGTTTTCTTTAGATACTATTGTCCAGTGTCCCTGAAGACAAAGCTCCCTCCTCCTGTTCCTCTGAGGGCAGGACACCTGCTCGTCAGAATGTTGCAGTCTCTGAACCATGGGAGCACCCTCAGGACTGGTCCTCAGGCCCCAAAGAAGCAAAAGAACAGGATTCTGAGACTTGGAGCGAACAGAAGAACTCATTTCCAGCGGAGTAACTATATAGGATACTGTGAGTTACTGTTCTCATTGCTATAATAAAACACCTGACTAAAATAACATTGGGGGAGAAGAATTTGGGCTCCTGGTTACTGAGGATGCAACCCGTCATAGCAGGAAAGTCGTGAAGCAAGAAAGTTGAGATGTCTGGTCACATGACCACAGTTAGGAAACAGCGAGATGAAGGCTGGTATTTGGTTCATTTTCTCCTTCCTACTTAATCTGAGACCCTAACCCGTGGAACACTATCTCCCACATGTACTCAGTTACCCTACTGTAAACACCCTGCAGTGGCTATTCCTGGTGGTCAACTCGACTATATCTGGAATGAACTACAATCCGGAATTGGGAGGCTCACCTGTGATTCTGATCTTGAGGCTATGAATCTTAGGACACTAAGACAAGAAGATCTCTGAGCTCAAGGTCATCTGGGACAAAGCAAGTCCCAGATCCAGGTGTGGTGGTACACACCTTTAATCTGGAACACACCTTATTGGAAGAAGGAAGGCTTGCTCTCTTCACCTGTTTGTCTTGCGGGACTGAGCATCAGCTAGATCCTTGAACTTCACAGCTGCTGCCGGCATTGTTACAGTATGACTACATACTGTAAGTCACCAAGAAATTCCTTGCTATATAGAGACTACCCATAAGTTCTGTGATTTTAGAGAACCCTGACTAATACAGCCCCCTTACAGGAACCCTAGAAGCTTGTCTCCATATGATTCTTTATGCATAAATCAACCAGCACTATGACAAATATTGCACTATACAGAGAGAAGCAACTAAGAGAACATCCGTAAGATTTTTCGTGCATGTGCACACGCAGTGTGGGAAAATGGCTCTGAATTGCTAGAGGTGGCTTTATAAAGTCAATGTCTGTCTCTTGAACACTTCTGTCTGTGCAGGTCACAATCCGCTTTGTCAGCCTACAGGGAGCACTGGCCAGAACCGTCACCAACAGGAAGAAATCCAGACACTGACCGTGCAGCTACGACACATTGGAGACTGTGTCAATCACGGGATGATTCAAGAGCATTTCCCACAGGAAGTTGGGGATGTGCTGGTTCCATTTGTGGCGGTGATGTTCATGAGAGGCCAGGTGATGCTGCGATTCTTCTGGAACAACAGTCGGCTGTAAAGGACAGACAGACAAGCCCCGCCCTCCGGCTGCTTCCTGAGAGGCAGGAGTCACACTGCGGGGGCCCAAACCCCCTTCGATCCCCACCCCAACCCCCACCACCCCTGAAAGTCTATGTCTGTGCTGGTTTACTGAAGTTGCTGACTGGATGTCTAGAGTCTACAGATAGTGGGGACCAACAGAGAAGTCAGGGAGCCTGGGAGCCTGGGCACACAGAGGGTGTCAAGAGGAACTCCTATGAACCTTCCCACAAACCTCTGGGGCCGCTCCCTGGGCCATGCCCTCTGACCCACTGGCCCTGCATTTATCACCTGTATCTAGAACCTGGTCTACTTGGGCCCCAGATGCTATGCTCTGTGCAAAACCAGAAGAAGCTGGGTCTCCAGTCCTGAGCCCTGGCGCAGCCACCTTCCCTTTCACGCTGTACACCACCACCTGTCTCTGCATGTTGCGTTTGTTTTACTCTTTCTCGATTTCCCAGGCTTTGTCTGTCTCATATCCCCTCCCACCCCTGTAAAAAGAATTTCTAGTCCTAAGAAAGCTTGTTAGTAATTACAAGTCCTGTGAGTGCACATCCTGAGATTTTAGTATGCAACGTTACTCTTTTTAAAAGTGAAATAAATATTGTATTGAGAAAAAAAGAAAGAGAGAACATCCAAAAAACTACTGAGACATCACTTGAACCCCTGGATCAAGCCATACCGAAAGTCCACACAGAACATTTTTGTTAAACAAACTAATACATTTCTTTTTTATCGCAAAGCCCACCTAGATGGCTTTCCTGTTTGCAGAAGGAATCCTGATAGTGCAGAGATGTATCACTGAGGACCAGCAGCTGTATGACTCAGCTGAGGTCACACAATCAGTCCTTCCCATGGGTGTCAGTCGTCAGCCAATGCTGTGTTTCACACCATTGTCCTGGGAGGTAAACGGTAAAAAAAATTTTTAAAAAAAGTGATTTTCCCCCTTCCCTCCACATATAATATTTCTCTACAACAGGAAATCCCAAAAGACCAACATTCCTTGGCAACATTCAAAGTGCTCATAATAAATCTATCAGTAGATCTGAGACATCTAGCGGCAGATGGTTCTGGCCATGTCTGCCCCGGGCAGGGAGCTGCCTTCTGTGACTTCAGGACTCCTGCTCACTGTGAGTCCAGCGTGCTGGTGGCACAAACACAAAGCAAACCTTGAGGCTGATGGAAAATATGGGACACCATAGCCAAGAGGAGGAGGACTGTCCTGTTGGGTCTAAAGGGTTGTCCTCATGCATCAAATCAACATACAAACACACATGTACGAGATTGATGGGTCACTCAATTTGGGGGGTTAAGTTTTTGTTTGGCATTTTTCCAACGTACACATACACATACATCCACACACATATTTTTACATAAACACATTTACATCTTCACTTGTATACACACTTACACACATTTACACACACACACACACACACAGAGAGAGAGAGAGAGAGAGAGAGAGAGAGAGAGAGAGAGAGAGAGAGCCTTTATATTTTAAAATGCCTTACACAGCACAATAGCTGGGCAGCTACCTACCCTCCATGCTGTTAGAATCTATTTTCTATTCATAACCCCACTATTATTTACTAATTTCTATGTGCCATCTATGTGCAGACTCTCTCTCACAAACTGCTTGGGGGGACACAAATTAACATTGAAATACAAGCAGCATTAGGCCAAACCTTCCAGACTTGCTGTCTTCCGGCTAGTACCTTTTATACCTTTGGGATTTGACACAGTCATTTGGATATTTAAAATATCTCTGGCCTAGGGTCAGGAAGATGGCCCAGCAGTTACAAGCAGGTGCTGCTCTTGCAGAGGACCCAAGCAGTTACCAGCACCCAAGCAGGACAGCAGACAATCACCTATGATGTAACTCCAGCTGCAGGGGATCCAATGTCCTATTCTGGCCTCCACAGGCACCTTCACATATGCACACGTACAAATATACACACAACTCGAAACAAAGCAAAGATAGCGTAGTGGAGTCTTCAGCGGTGTTTCGGCATGCAAAGGCTGAACGTGATTCATAGAAAAGCAAATTATGTGTGCCGAGGACACTTCCTTAAGACCCGAGCCATGCTGCCGTAGGTCGTGAGTCCGATGTTAAGGAGTCACAGTATATATGAAATCAACTATTGTATAAAGCTAGCTTTCATTCTGAGCATAAGACAGACCCAGTAAAGATGGAAGCTCACAGAGACCTACCGCTGAGGTTTCCAAAAGCCGTACTTCCACATTTGCTAGCACGAGTTCTCAGTGATAGTACAGAGGGCAGTTAGTGGGGGTAATGAGGCCTGAACGCAGAAACACACACGGTCTGTGCATGTTTGTGGTATAGCCACACATTGCCTGGTTCCCTGCTTACTAGCCTGGTTTAATGAACAAATACAAATTGCATGTGTTTATCGTGTTTGTTTTCAATACATAATTATAAAGTAGTTAAAGCGAGAGAATTAACATATGTATTATCTCTCAGCATTTTTCAAGGGATGAGAACATTTAAGCATTGTTTGTTCGCTGCTATTTTTGTTGGTGGTGGTGGTTTTTTTTTTTTTTTTGGTTTTTGGTTTTTTTTTGTTGTTGTTGTTGTTTTGTTTTTGGTTTTTGTTTTGTTTTGTTTTGTTTGTTTCGTTTTTTTTTTTTTTTTTTTAATGAACCAGAAAGGTAAGGTGCTTGCCACCAAGGCTTACAACACAAGCTCTGTACGCTCTGCATGAGAGGTCTTACTTCAAACATTCCCCTCCCCTTTTTTTAAAGAGACAAGGCCGAGCTGTCTTTCCTATAGTCAAGAAGAAGCTTATGCCCAATTGGTTCTGGATCAATCAATAAAGATGCCAGCGGCCAATGGCTGGGCAGTAAGAAAGAGGCGGGACTTCCAGGTTCTGGGAGGAGAATAGAGATTCAATGAATGGGGAGAGAGATGGGCAGACTTGGAGCTGCAAGGGAGATCTTCCAAACAAAAAGGGAAAGCGACCCACAGAAGGGCAGCCTGAAAGCATCCTGGGCAGGGAGACCAATGGGCTTCACAAAAGGTAATCAGGCAGCTACGCTGAGGGCAGATTGAGAGGTGTTGAGCTGGGCGTTAAGGTAAAGGTAAGGGTGCGCAAGCTGTGGGAGGCTTAGAAGAGCCCAGCCATTGAGCTAGTAAGGCAGGTTAAAATGAGCTAATGTGTGTGTGCACGTGTGCCTTTCATCCACGGATTCAAAAGTTCCCTGGGTGGGTGGCCCGCCCAGGAGCTTAAATCGGTGTAGTAAAAACTGCATGCTACAGAAGCTCTCCCGATAGATATGTAGACTGGTAACTCAGAGCCTACTCCGTCTCCTCCTGGCAAAAGAGAGGTTACACCACCCTCATGCCTGAGCAATCTTAGGATGGATAAAGAAAAGGCCCTTTTGAGATTTTCAGACAGTTGGGCATTATCTCGTTCATTTTGTTTTAGTAACATTGGCTGAGGAGTCAGGGACAGATAACAAATGTCAGGGTCAGGACAGAAAGTCACAAGGACTCTGCCTTGTTCCGCCGAGCCTGGATCCTCAGACTCTCCCTCCCCAAGTCTAGCACTGTGGTGGAAGGCTCTGTGCCCGTTCCTTGCCTCCCGACACTGAACCAGCCATTTCCCTTCAAAATCTGAAGGATTCCAGTTACACTGGCCAGAGTGGAACTGTTAGTCATCAACTACACCCGTGCACGGCATGCCTGCTAGAGAAAACACCTTGTGGGGTGGTTCCGGCTGCGAAGCAAAAGAATTCCAGATGAGGCTGGTGTCCTCAGAAACTTTACGATGATCAGAGGGAGTGAGTCTAGTTAAAACTCCAACCTTAAAGCTCAATGCCTGTTAATTCATTTGATACTGAGCCAACAAAGCATCACATCAAAAGAAACAGAATGAGCAGTTAAAGCCACATGTGGGCATAGATAGAAATGGGCCCTCAAGCTTACTTTTATTGGTTTATTTCCTTGGCTCTGGCTACCTGGCTTTTGTGCTGCTCTTGAATTAAGTAGGAGATGCTTAGTAATTTCTGATGTTACCATACTCTGAAGCCTCAGCCTCAGATAAAGACTGATGGTTGTGTATCTCATCCTGGCTTAAGGTTGATACCAAGGAGCTTTTATCGCAAATTGCTGAAGATGGAAAGCAAAGGTCTGTCTTCTAAGCAGGGTCCCTAACCTTGGTATGAACACACACACACACACACACACACACACACACACACACACACACACATGGATGGAGAAGAAAGGAAATATAGGGTGCCAGTAGAGCACTGGTTCTAGGGTAACAGATCTGGTTGAAGGGTACACCCACCAGAACATCCAGACAAACCAAGAACTTAACATATGTCTTGATTTCCATCTTCTCCTGAAATCCGTTAAATGACTAAGTTTCAAAGCCAGCAGCTTACAGGTCTCCTTGCAATAGACTCTAAATGCTTCTCTAGTTCCTCATTCTTTGGGAGAGGAGAAAAACCAGTTGCCAGAGACAGATGGAGATTTTATAACATGGAAACGAGGGAATGTGAAGTAGAGATAGCCCATCAGAGACTGCCTTAATTGGGGTTTCCATTGCTGTGTAGAGACACCGTGACCAAGGCAAGTCTTAGAAAGGACAACATTTAATTGGGGCTGGCTTACAGGTTCAGAGGTTTGGTCCATTGTCGTCATGGTGGCAAACAGACAGACACTGGCAAAGAAACCAAGATTTCTACATCTAGATCAGCAAGCAGCAGGAGGAGAGGCTGACACTGGGCCAGGCTTGAGCTTCTGAAACTTCAAAGCCCATTCCCCCAAGTGACTCACTTCCTCTGACAAAGCCACACCTACTTCAACAAGTCCATGCCTCCTAAGGGTGCCACTCCCTATGAGCTTACAGGGGCCATATTTACTCAAACCACCTGTCTTAGTGAGTGTTTCTATTCCTGCACAAAACACCATGACCAAGAAGCAAGTTGAGGAGAAAGGGGTTTATTCAGCTTACACTTCCACATTACTGTTCATCATCAAAGGAAGTCAGGACTGGAACACACATAGGACAGGAGCCTGAAGGCAGAAGCTGATGCAGAGGCCATGAAGGGGTACTGCTTACAGCCATGCTTTCTTTTAGAACGCAGGACCATCAGCCCGGGGATGGCACCACCCACAAAGGGCTGAGCAACTGCCTTACAGCTGGATCTCATGGAAGCATTTCCTCAAGGGAGGCTCCTTTCTTTGTGATAATTCCAGCTTGTGTCAAGTCGACACACAAAACCAGCCAACACACCACCACAGAGACAAATACCTGTTCAGTAAAAATATGCGTAGGAACTTAAAAGTAAGTCTAGCATTCAGTGTTCTAGTTTGCTGGCCCGTTCTCACAACAGCACGCTCTAACCAGAAAGGGTTGTTTCATGTTGGCAGGAGCTCAGGACATGGGACTGAGGCCATAACCATCAAGAGATGTTGTGCCTTCCTTCCTCTAGTTAGCCCTGCTATCCTGGCTACCTGCCCACGGCCTCACCACATCAACCATAAATCAAGAAAGCAACCCACAGACCCTTCTTACGGAGGCAATTCTCCAACTGGCCTTTACTCTTCCCAAGTGCCCCTCGTTTGTGTCAAGTTGACAAGGACTGACCAGCACAGAAAAGATACAGGATGACTGTGGTAAGCCAGGCTTGATGGTATGTGCCTGGCCTGTAGCCTAGTGGTTAGGACACTGATACAGAACAGCACATCCCAGGCTATCCTGAGCTACACAGAAAGCCTGGCTGAAAACCGACGAGGTTATTGTTATTACCTCAGAAATAAAAAATACAAAGTGGAGGAGGTCTGGAGAGACAGAAGCAAAACTTTAATACAGTGCCCAACGCATTTCATGGCAGTCTGCAGAAAGTTGTTTGGCAACACACTCGGGATGTTCTAGCAGATCCCTAAATCCTTTCCAGTTCAAACCTCTGTAACCTATGCTCCCAAATCGTGAAAGATGAAAAATCCACAGTGTAGGGTAAAGGTCAAAGGTCAGTGGTTCGCTGACATCATTTAGAAAGGAGCCAAGCAACACCATTAAGGAACAGAGACTTTATCTGTCAGAGGATTTTTTACAGGGCAATTGGTTCTTGAAACTCACTGCAGAGAAACATTTGACTCCTCAACCTCTTCCTATATGGCTTTACTCAGGAGGTTTTGGCACTTATACTAGTTGGGGTATCAACCCCCTGCTCCGGAGCGAGGAACCATGCTGGAAATGCATCTCCTTGAGACTCATGCACCAAGGATATGTGGACTAAAGACTTCCGGAGTGTGGGCTTCTGATTAGCAGCTTTGGCCTCTGTCTTTGCTAATGACCAAACTACAACTAGGTGTGACGTGCTCTAAGGAAAAGGGAGTAAAGGTGTGTTTTCCTCAAATGAGTTCTTTTCCTTCTTTTCAGGCCTTGACATATTCTAGGGAATCAAAAAAAAAAAAAAAAAAAAGTCATATATTTTGTCCACCAGAAGTAAAATCTCAGGCTAATCAGTGGCTCAGAAACAGGTGAAGGTAAAACATATTATTTTTTTCTGGGTTCAGTGTCCACTTCCATTCTCGGTGACAGCGTTGCTGTATCACCCTTGACCTGATTTTCTCCATCCCTCTCTCCCCAGCTTCCACCCCAGTGTCATTTGCTCCACAAATCCCTCTGAAGGGGATCACTTCTGACCTCCCCTACCCTTTCCTTTCTCCTATGCCCACACCCCAGGGAAGCTCCATCTGCAAATCCTGGGGACAAGGACAGTTTGTGGAAGTACTTCAGGGACCCATGGTTAAAAAAATCAAGAACCGGCATGCAGTGTGGTGGAACGCAGGAACCTCTGGTGTTGCATGACACAGTAGTGAAACTGTGTCTGACAACAGCATTGATGGTGATGGGTATGGTAATTACCCTTGACAACATCCAATTCTGTTGGTAGCTGTTTGTGCTGCACCCAAAGGTGGGGCCAGCTTCCCGCTGATGATTCAGCAAACAGAGCTGTTGTCCAGCCCGAGGGACATAGTGCGCATGTACCACAGACGTCACAGCCCGCTCTCGGGGCATACTAATGAGATACTGGAGGGCACACCAATCAGGTAGCAACACGAGTCTCCTGGGCATATATAAGCAGTGCACTTTTCTTCCACGTGGTCCCCTGCTCAAGAGTACTGTACAATAAAGGTTGTTCGCAGAAGAATCCTGTTGCTGCGTGTCGTTCTTGCTGGCGAGACATTAGGCGTGCGACACAATTCTGCATTTCAAAGTAGCCAAGAGGATTTCCTGTGTTCTTAACACAAAGGAGACATAAACATCTGGGTGCTAGATATCAAGCTATCCTGACGTGATTATTGTTTCTCCCTCCTATGCATTAAAACATCACATCGTATCCCATAAATACGAACCATCATCATGTGTTAACTAAAATGTTTTAAATCTGAGATGCAGCAAAAGAAATCCGTGCTGGTCTTGCCCTGGGACGTTCGAACTGTCTCCAGAAAAGCCAGTCCCTATACCAACCGACCAATCAGCAGGCCCAAGAGTCTGGCGGGTGGGTAAAAGTCGGGGGCTCGTGAAGCAGGGAGATCACTGTGCACAGTAAAGCACTTGTCACAAGGACATGAGGACCTGAGTTTGGGTTTCTAGAACTCATCGAAGGCTGAACACCATAGCTCATATCTACAATTTTTGCTGCTAGTGGATTGTCACTCTCCACCTAGAAGTGGCAATCTTACAGGGGCATGGGCCAGTTAGTCTGGCATACTGAGCAGTTAACAACAAAGAGACCTTGTTGTCCTCTGACTTCAAAGTGCATGCTGTAATACCCTGTGCAAACATGTGTACATGTAATCATGAGCATACATATATACACACACACACACACAAGGGTGAGATTATAAAATAAAACAGTAATTGATCACATACACCTTGGCTGAGGGAGCTCATCTGAGGATGCTGTTTGCGATACAATGTATCCTCTGTGCAGCCATGCTGTAGGTCTGGCTACGGGCCTTCTTCCTGTGTGGAAGGTGTGCTTTCTGCCTTGAGTAACTTCAGAAGACAATGAGGGAACAGAACAGGCTTTGAAACCGTTCCTGCAGAGGGAAACATTGATTACATAGAGAAGCTAACCCGTCGAGATGAGTACGTCTGTGAGAAAAACCATGACGTCACCTGCAGACAGAAGTCAGGTGCTCTCAAAGATTATTCGTAACATGGGAAGATGAGAGTTGGGGACCAGAAGGGAATGAGGTGGCCCTATGGGGGGCCCTATAGGGGGCACAGAAGCTCCTCAACCCTGGCACTCACTGACACTAGGTATCATCCTTTTTCTCACTGTAAATATCCCGATGGATAAAACACTGGACTGGGAAATTTCTCTTTCTAAGCTAAAACCCATCTATTCTATCACAGCATAGAGAGTTGTGATTTAAAAAAAGAAAAAAAGAAATCATTCCCAGACAAATAGTTCTTCAGGAAATGAATGTTATCATTAGAATGTAGACGGTCATCTGAGAGTATTTCCCAATTCCAGATATTTTGAACCTTTTGCATGCTTGCATAGGCACTTCAGTAACAGTAGGAGTTAAAATTCCATACGACTAGTTAGATCGATATTTTAAATCTTTTATTATTTATTTACGTGTACGCATGTGCTTGTGTCGCCGGCTGGCAGTGTGTGCACATGAGTGGAGGTGGCCATGAGGACAGAAGGGGACGTCGGATGCCCTGGACTTCCAGTTACAGGTGGGTGTGAGTGCTTACAAACCCAAACTCAGGTCCTCTGTAAGAACAACGGGTGCTCAAAAACCACTGAGCCATCCTCCCAGGCCCTGTATCACACTTCATAAACACCAGTCTTCTTGTTTACCTCCTCCATATCAACCACGTTTATTTCATAATCCTTAGAAGCATAAGATCCAGCCTAAACAAACACTGTGGGATTTTTTTTGTTCTTTTTATCTAGGACGTATTTTTAATTGTGTGTACCTGTGCATCTAAGTGAGGGTGTGTTGCACATAAATAAATATATACAAATATTTATATTAGCGTCAGGCCAAGCAGGGACTTACATGAACCGGCAGCAAGATGAAATTTTCATAAGCATTAAAACTGTCAGCATCAAAGTCCTCTAAGGATCGGGCAGTATTTCCAAAGCTTGAGTGCTCAGGGGAGGAGTGGGATGGGGATTTATAAGTGTGTGGCTGAGCCATAGGATACTGTTGGTGTTTTTCTTCAGCAAGTGTTTGGCAGACACTGTTTCCCTGGGTGTGATTGTCAGGACCCCCCATCTACACTTAATTTTAAAATTAAACTAGAATTTTCATCAGGGCTTATGTCTTATAGGTCATGAAAGAAGAATTGGCTTGGCAAAAGATGAAATTCAAACACAAAGCAACATCTTACAGTGGATGGTCTTGAACTAGGCAAACAGAGGTGGTTCCAGACATTTAAAACACCTTAAAGGTCTGACGCTAAGAATCTGAAAGCATTTCTAATTAGCAAAAGAATCGGACCACAGAAGGGAGCTTCGCTCTCAAGATTAAACCCAGGAGACATTCCCAAATAGTTCCACTTAATGGGCCTGGCCCATGGTCTCCATTCTCTCTGTAAGAATTCGATTGACATCCTACTGGACATGTAAGGAGGTGGTTTTCTAGAATTCCCCACACCTAGGTTTTCGTTAGCTGTGTTCTGCTCTGATCGGCTTATGTCCACTTGCTTGATCCGGGTATGAGAAAGGGGGTCTGTTCTTAAGTATCCGCAATTGTTTGGCTCAGAAAGAGTTAATGAAATAAGCTGAGAGCAAACTTGAGCTACCTGCAGATGATCTGTGACTATGAAGGAATGAGGCCAGAGGTGAAAATGTGGGAAGGGTCCGCTCCCCAGCGTCATCGCTGCTGTTTTTAGCTGCTAGATCTGCCTTTAAAAATCGGTAGCGGTGGCTGAGTGGGTGGGGCCTGACTGATGAGCCCGGCTTATGAGGGGTGAGAACTGAGCCCTGGGATCCCTGCGTCTGCTCACGGAGGAAACGCTGACATCTCATCATGAGCTGCCACTGTGTGAAGATGCCAGGAGGAAGCCACTATTCCATATGCTAACCTAAAGCGCGAGGCGCCGGGAAGCTGGCTTGGTTGGCAAAGTGCTATCTCACAAGCATGAGAATCCAAGTTTAATCTCAGCACCCCCGTAAAGAGCCAGTCATGACGGTGTACTCCTAAACCACCCCCACCCCGACTTCAGCACGCTGGGGAAACAGGAGCTTTCCTGTCACTCTGGCCACCCAGCCAGACTGAACCAGGTATCCCTGGGTATTAATAAGAGACCTTGTCTCAAAAAACAAGATGGATAGCTTCAGAGGAAGGAGAGTCAAGGATGACCCTGCCCTACGTGTGTGTGTGTGTGTGTGTGTGTGTGTGTGTGTGTGTGTGTGTGTGAGCATATCTGAATACCCATATACATCTGAACACACTCATATCCCACGCAGAGACATGTACAAAATCGAAAAGAGTAAAAACATGAAAAATTAATTACTTCAAAAAAATTGATGGGCAGTGTTTATATATTTTGTGACTCTAATTTTAATTCTGGCAGATTGACTAGCAATCGCATCAAATAGCAGGGTTCCTACCATGTTTGTTTCACACTGATAACAGTTCTACCGAAATCTTGGTGATCTGGACAATTGTCTAAACAAAGGCATCCCATGGCTTCAACATACTGTCACCGAAACTTTTCTGAAACTGTACAGGATGTTTTTTTTTTTTTTTTTTTTTCCTAGTTTCCTCTCTATTGCTGCAATAAAAAACACTGTAACCAAAGCAACTTAGAGGAAGGAGGAGTTCAATTGTCTCACTGCCCTGGTCTTAGTCAATCAGAAGGGAACTTGAAACAAAACCATAGAAGAATGCTGCTTGCTAGCTCATTCTCTGGCTCACACACAGGCTCCTTTCTTATCTGTCCCAGGATGCCCTGGCTAGGGATGGTGCTGCCCACAGTGGGCTGAGACCTCCCACATCAGCTAATAATCAGTGCTCCGAAGGTATACCCACAGGCCACTGGATCTAAGTAATTTCTCAAAAGAGACCCTCCTCTCAGATGACTCCAGGCTGTGTCAAGCTGACAGATCTGACTCGAACAAAACCTATGGAAAAATTCTCCATTATACAGTTGTCTTCTGCAGTTTGATCTCACAGGGACTTTGATGCCTGTCTCCTGAATCAGATAAGTAAGTTTACTACTTAATCAGATAAGTAAGTTTACTACACTGCATTTTGTTATCTATACTATGAACTATACTAGATAAATAATAAGTTATAAGGCAGTTTTCAAGATTTGAAGATCATTTGTAACGATACCACAAAACATCATATCTGCACATTTATTTTTTCATAATACTTATTTTTTTATACATGTAAAAGTAAGTTCCTAAGGAGTTGCCCTGTCCTCTCTCAAATGGAGGAGCCAAATGGAGCCAGGACATTTGTATCCTTGGGATTCCCTATCCTTAAGCCAATTTGCATGGATGAGTCAAGAGACCCACAAATGCCCAAGTTCCCCCAGATTGTCCACATTTCATTGCTAAAACTTTCTTTATACAAATTTTTACGTTTTCAACTCATTGACTATACTATGCAAAGTTATGCAGATTTTATTCTGAACATATTTGTTACTGATAAGAAGTTAACCCCCACGTGAAAAGAGTACGTCAAAGGGGGCTTGTTTTTGTTTTTTGTGTTACTAGTTTATACAAACACCTACTCTAGGCTAAGCTTACATTAGCACTGAGAATAAAAAGTATCTGTGTCACTAGGATGGTCCTCAAGGACCTCAGGCTTTGGATGAGGAAGAGAGAGTTAAGTTACTATAACAAGATGTTACATCAGCACCGCTGTGGATGTTTGCTAAATCTGAGGGGGAGGGGTCTCCAACCTGACCCTTCTGATATTAACCTCTATAACTGCTAGTACTTAGTTCTACTGTGTGGCAGATGATTAGCTACGTGGATAACTGGAAAAGGTGGTGTCATTCCTTCTGCTCTCTCCAGATCTCATTTGCTACAGCCTGCTTCTGGGTGGAATGTTCCGGCCACCATCACCCGTCATGTCCTATGACATAACAAACTTGAACTAGATTTTATTAAAATTAAAACATAAAATGGGTCTGTGGATTCTGGCGGAGAACGGTGGTCTTATATTGGAACGATGAGATGGCATTTTAAACAACAGCAACAAAACCTACATAGAAGAATCGTTTTGACTGAGGTAAACCTAGGAGAGATGCTCTCCTGAGGCCCCTACACCTGCAGAGTGACACTGTCCTAGGAAGCTCCCATGTGCCAACAGGCAGAATGTCACTCCTGCCAAAAGATTTCTTTCTCTGCCTTTTCAAATAGCGGGAAACAGCCGGTTCCAACGAGAACGGTATAGCTTGTTTTGAAGAAGTTGCCATTTATAAAGGGCCAGTACCTCCCAGAGAAGTACCAGAAGCCTCAGTACCATACCTGATGTGCCTCTAGGAGCTGCACCTCTCCACCCGCTGTACAAGATCAGTGACTCCAGGCAGGAGCCTGGGAACTATAATCTCTAACAGAACAACTGACAGAAAACACTGTTTAATGTAAATGGGCCAGCAAATTGACCCAGTGGATAAGGGTGCTTGCCACCAAGTCTGATAACCTGAGTTCGATCCCTGAGACCCACACAGAAGGGAGAACTGAGTCCTGCATCTGACCTACACACACACACACACACACACACACACACACACACACACACACACACGAAATGCAGCTTTAAATTTTTGTGATAAAAATCATTGCTGTCTAGTGCCTTCTCTTTACGCTTAAGAAGAACGATCTTTAAGCTTTCTTAAAATAAAAGATGATTATAGGATGTGCTCTAGAGACTTCAGCCGTAGGTATGAACACACAAAAGTGAAGGCAGGCACTGCTCATTAGATACTTAGACTGCTTCCATCCCTGTTGAGAGCTTACGTAATGCTGTCTCCTTTGAAAAGGAAAAATGCACTTTTTTGATGAGGAAATGGAACAAGAATAGAAGACCTCTGCTGAGACACTTTGCTCTTTGAATCTTGGGCCCTCCTTACATCTAAATAGTCCTTCTATGAAACACAATTCCTCAAGCACTTAATCCCAACAGAACTTTTAAAAAGAAATGTATACACACAGCCCTCGTTGATACTATCTTTGGTTGCTGTGAGACTACTCTAGGTGAGCCCCCACATAAATTCTGTCCCCCAGCCCCAGCCAAACACAAGGAACGCATCTAATACCCAAGCAGACGTTTCCGCACACATAATCACGGCTCCTGATTCTCCTGGCCCGGGTGGGCAGAGGCAGGTCTTTAAAATGGAGGAGAAAACCCTTTAAATCCCCACAAAGTTTTTTCTAGAATCTGAAGGCACATGGCCTAGGGTCTGCACATCAAGTCAGAAGGGAAACTCAGCAGAGTAGTGAGGTAGGAGAGAAGACTGAAACCAGCTGGTTGGCCTCGGGAACTGCCTAAGTTTCTCTCTTTCTAAGTGGTTGCCCTGGAACTGTGTCTTTAGAATCACAGATGGAGGGCTGGAGACAAAGCACTTGTGACTGTCAGTCTTGACCCTTCAAATTGCAACGAAATCGGGATCCTCATTCTGTCTTTTTAAAGTCTGCAGAACATGGGAGGAAATAGCCAAGGATTCGGTAGAAGGGTATATTTATATTATCTTAGAGAAATTGGAGGGAACAAACAAGATGGTTCAGATAGTAAAAGTCCTTGTCACCAAACCTGATGACCTGAGTTCAACACATTCAACACAAATACATACACACACACACACACATACATATATGTATGCACGTATACACACACATGCATACATGTACATACACATATACATACATACACACAGGCATGCACACACACACACACACACACACACATGAGTGCATGTACATTTACATTGGTATATTTATATATCAAAAGAGTAAACTTTATTATTTTCAAATATTGTGCCCAACAAATTTATATTTACATGAGTATGAAAAAACAAATCCAATTAAAATGAAGAATAGCCTGGCACTGTAAAACACAAGAAATGCACATTCATTTCACTACATAGACGTCAGTCCCGCTATTCTGGGAAACGGGCAGTTTCACCCAGTAGAAATTGCAATATTGCATACACTGTTTGTTGGGCATTTAGCACACAGCAGAAGTTTTACATTTTCTCATTATTTCTGATTGCAACTCCTTCAGATGCAGTATGAGATGGTCTGGCTTTACAAAGGACGGCACTGAGTTAGAAGAGACTAAATCTATTTTGTAGGCTCACACAGCTCGGAGGAGGGAGAGCCCTGCCCTTTATCTTCGAGATCCCAAGCCAGTGGTTCTCTGCCTTTCTAATGTTTAATACAGCCCCTCATGTTGTGGTGACCCCCAACCAGAGAATTATTTTTGTTACTACTTGATAACTGTAATCTTCTACTATTATGAGTTGTAATGGAAAAAATCTGATATGCAGGATATCCAGCATACGATCCTTGTAAAAGGGTCATTTGACCCCCAAAGAGGTCAAGGCCCACTGGTTGAGAACCATTGCCATAAGCCCTTGCTAATTGTATAGGCTGTGTGTGGGGTGGGGGGGGTCCAGGAATTAACCCACTTGATCCAAATTTCTACCCATTGCCAGCTCTTTCTTTCAGTCTCACGGAGACCAGATAAAGATTCAGTGAATCATGAACAGTTGAGGAACTGAAGATGTGAAAGCAGGACTCAGGACTGAAGACAGCTAAACTCAAGGGCCCAACTCAAAACAAAGGAATTGATAGTTTAGTTAATAGCACTCAGGATTTTAACCTACTCCCTGGGCTTTTTGCGGGAAGGGGGGGTCTCTTGCATCACAAGAAATCTCTAAGGACCAGCCTCAGGTGTTACTGCTGTCACCTTTGCTTAATGTGACAAATACCTACAGGACTCATCTTTCCTCATTCCCCATCATTTTATCATAGAGACTATGAGCCTTCGTTGATGAGACCAGCCCCCCCCCCACACACACACACCTCGCCCCCCTTTTTTAAAGAATAAAACAAGAAACCAATGAGCAATAAACATAACATAACCACCCCCCCAAGAAACACAGAGAATAGTGACATTTTTCCCCTAAGACAAAGAAATTCTCACTTTACAGATCCACTGTAGCCGGCTCACCCCATAACACAGTGCGGCCCATGGCTAGGAGCCACAGGCGGCGGCTGCGGACATATCTCTCTCCCCTCTCACTTCTCTAACACGGCAGGGGAGCTCTCACTGATCTCAGACTCTCTGCTGCTCTAGATTTGCAGGTAGCCTTCCAGAAGAGAATTTAATCAGCCCGCACACATGCAGCCCAGGGACTCCCAATTATTTGCCCCCCAGAGCTTCAAAAGCAGAAGACTAGACAACATGTGTGTATTGTTTCCATTGGCCAGGCAAGAACGCATTGTCTCGGAGCACGGTTGTGTAGGTTAATGGTTTAAAACATACAAAACAAAGGTGTGGCAATTTTTCATCTCTAATAGAGTTGCTATATCGGAGCTCTGATTCCCACCCCTGCCCTCTGCTGGGATGGGAGACATGAGTTGTATAATGAAGGTGACATGTTTTTCCCTCTCTCTTCCTCTCTCTCTCCTCCTTTTCTGGCAAGCTTGTCTTTGATTCGAATTCTCAGACGTATCAATTAACAATGCATAATTTTAATAGAGCACTTGCAAGCACAAGGATCATGCTGTAATTATTAATTGTCTGGGGCTGACTTCCTGGAGACACCGTTACTCAATGTTACAGTGTCTCCAGAGCCTCCGCTCACCTTCCCCAAGATTTAGGACACGCTGAATGTGAGTAGCCTGCCCACATGGTCTGTGGGTGTCTGGGTGACATTAGACTTTCCAATGATTTGGAACATAAAATTCTAGAAGGAACATTATCAGTTTTAGCTTTAGTCAGAATTCTTGGGAAATTTTCAGAAGTCTTTAAGAAATTAAGTGATTTAACTCAACAAAGCATGGATGATAATTTCTCAAAACAATGGTACCCAAAGCCCAACCTCTTGTTTAATTCCAGACTCTGAAAATGATGCCTATTTACAAACCAGTAGGGACTGTGGGCTGTCCATTTGATGCAGTCAGTAACTCAGAGAGTGGTTGGGTCAGGTGGTAAAAGTCTTTAGTCTTTGTTTCAGAAAGCTGATGAAGAAGGACCACAAATTCATGGCTGGTTTAGGCTACAGAGCAAGTTCAAGACTAACAAGGAGAGCTGAATAGGCACAGTCTCAAAATAGAAATTCAGGATGGGGGCGGGGAGTCATAGCTCAGAGGTAGACCATTGACTGGGCATGGATGACGCTGGAGAGTCACACCTTAGAACAACAAAGCAAAAGAAGGAGGTTCAGAATGGTGTCACAAACTCCACAGATGGCATCTATAAATATTAACATCTGAGCATCTGGCAGCAATGTTTGCTTTAGCATAAGGGATCATGGGTTTCTGGAGTGTCCTTGTGACATTTTAATATGACCTTGAGCTGGACAAATTCCAGGCTGAAGCTTCTGCACAACAGGAATTGTCTCTAAAATTTTAGTTCTAAGGTTCTTTGATTTTAAAAGAGAGAGTTTGGGAGAATTCATACAAAAATGATAAACCCTAGGCCCCTCCCACAAATATTTTCACACATAGGTATTCAGTAAATACTGGTATGTTCGGCTAGTAAGTGTGTGTTGACCAGCATATTTGACCCAAGAAACCGCTGAGTATTTGAGATGCCAGACTCCAGCATCTCAACTATCAAATGTATCAATGTATCAAAGACACATTAGAATGTCATGACTTAGTAACAAGAATAGACACAAACTGTCTCATTTGCAATTTTGTACTGATTGCATGTGGATAAGATACTGTGTATGTAGTAATAAAGCAGACAAATTTTTTGTTATCTAGATATCTTTCATTCCCAGGTAGCACTGTTGTAGGTTTTGGTTGCTTAGTAACAAATAAACCGGGAAAGTCCCAGCCTTTATGAAGTTGAATTCAAATAGAAACATGGAGAGAACAAGAACAATCTGGCTGAGAAATAATTTGAAAGTAATTTTTAGATTTATAAAGTTAAAAAGAATTAAAAGGTTTTTTTTTTTCCTCTAGATGGGGAGATAGGAACGTTCTTTAACAAAGATGGCGTTTGACTGAGACCTGAGTGAGATGTTCATATGCAAATATGATTCTTAAAATATCAGTGTCTATGAACTATTACCAGAAGCATTATTTAGCCTGCATAATGGACCGATACATTGGATACTGCTCCAAGACATTACTTCATTCAGTAGTACTTCATTCATTACTTCATTTGAATGTCGGCTTGTAGAATAGTGTCTACTGTGCAGAGAACTGAACAGCTCAGTATTTGAAGGACTCCCCTGCAGAGGAACAGCATGTAAGCAGTGAGGGGAAAGGTCTCTCTCTACAGACAAATCTAACATGTGTTCTGTCTGTCTGTCTTCATTCTATCTTCACCCAAGCACACAGGACGTATCTTAGTGTTCCATTGATGTGAAGAGATGCCGTGACCATGGCAACTCATAGAAGAAAGCATTTAATTTGGACTGGCTTACAGCTGAGAAATTTGGTTCATTGTCACCACGGCAGAGAGCATGGCAGCATGCAGGCAGACATGGTACTAGAGAGGTAGCTGAGAGTTCTACATCTGGATCATCAGGCAGCAGGAAGAGAGAAACATTGAACCTGACTTGAGCAGTTGAAACCCCAAAGCCAAATACCAATGACACACTTTGTCCAACAAGGCCACACCTCCCAATCCTTCTCAGTACTGCCACTCACCAAGCCTTCAGGTATACGAGCTGTTCTCCTTGAGACCACCCACACTAGGTGAACAACACTTCCCAGCAGAAAGGTGAAGCCTCTGCCAGTCTTTTCCTAGGCGTCTCCCCATACTGAGAAGAGAGCTGGCAGACACTTAAGCTCACCTTGCTTTCGTCAGTCATAAAAACCATTCAGTTCATCTGTTACACAGATGACCAATGGGTTGGTGTTTCCCGGTAGCAGCAAGACACTCATGACTGAAGCTATCTATTGTGTGAACTCTTCCTAGGGTGGGGCTGAGGGGACAGGGACCAGTGAAGAAGCAATGCCACTCATGTCTAGCCTGGTGAAACTATGATTACTTACAAGAGCATGGGAAACTGATAAGTCACCACTGCACTGAAGATCAGCCTTCCCCAGCAACTGTTAACCACGTACGTATCCCAGGGAAAGGGTAAGGCCTTGTCAACCAGGGCCTCTTCCATGTTGGATGACTGACAGGCCCAATCGAGTGCAGTCACGACAGCTACCGAGCTCTCAAGAGGGCAACAGCCCTGACAATGTCAGGCTTCCCCAAACTATGTGACAGTGTTTCTATTCTCCAAGCAATTCTTTCCATGGACAACTAGAGGGAAATTCCTCTTCTATCTCCCCCTCCTCCTCTAGGAAAAGTAGTAGTTACCCGTCTTCCCCTGGTCTCCAGGGGAAAGTTACCTTTTGTGTCCTAATAATTAGCTGCAGAGTTAATGAATCTTGAGAGAGAAAAAAAACTAAAAATATATGAGACAAAGGGCCTGGGAACCAGTACGTTTCTTTAGATTTGTAGAGCTTCAAGTGGCCTGCAGATCACATGGTACAAAATCCAGAGTGGTCCCGGCCTCATATGACTCCCCACAACTCCCTACTAAACTCTTGCGCCTGGAAGCCAATGACGAGATGGTTTCTGTTGACGACAGTGTCTGTATATTTTCAGTCTATAAGATTTCCAAATAAACTATTTTTCTTGTTCCAATGATTTGTCCTTCAATCACTGTCCTTTCAGAGTGACAGACAATTACTGTCACTCCCTGGCTCACAAAAGTGAAAGCAAGTTGGCATTAATACAGCCAGCACTGTCCGTGTTTCCTAAATTAGGGACACTCAACCTCCCTCGGGCAACACATCGTTGCTCATTTTTGAAAGGAGAATGAAACACTCTCTCTTTGCTCCTTGTCTCTTCCTCTTAAATATTGAAGATTAATTTTCTTCATTACAGTAGTCAGATGTTTAGTAAGCATTTTGTTTAGGATTCAGTACTACATTAGGACGAAAAGCTTAGCAATGCAACTCTGAAATGCTGACAGACTCGTGGTTGTGTCATCCCAGCTCCCTTGCCTACGAACTGCATGATGTTGAACCCAAAACTTCTACACTCACCATGTCTCAGATGCTTGTTAGAGCAGGGCGGGGGGAGGCATTTATTTATAAATGTATGTGTGTATATATAATATATTGCATATATGTTACATATATACACATAAGTATATAAATATAGAAAATATATTATATAAAATATATTCATATATATTTAAATGTATGATATAAAATAAAATATATACATTAACATACATATTTATATATGTTACATATATACACATATGTTAATATGTACATTTATAGAAATATAAAAGTTCTGAAAAGGGCAAAAACTCATGGTCAAAGTAGAGCAGACTGAATCTGGGTCCTAGGTAAGAGCATCACATGCTCTTAAGTGTTGGGCCATTTCCCCTGCCACTCCATGAACCTTTCAAGCCACGCAGACACTTATGTCCATGGGGAGCTAAAAATATGCTTAAGATCTGAGGAGGCATAAAAGCCAGAAGAAACCACGGGTGTGGTTTGCTTACTAAAATAATCAATAGTGCCGTGCCGCCTGGTGCTTCTGTACTTTCACATCCCCTTAAGGGAAATGATCTCTACAGACCAGAGTGGATTGTGGGCCTCGGTGTGTTGGTGGAGGGACACACAGGAGGGGGTGGCGAAGAAAGCCCTGTCAGAGTACACTGACATTTGATACATGGAAAAGACTGGAAGAAACGCACCTTTCATTTCTAAAATATAAACCTAGAAACTTAGTTCAGATTTTGTCACCCTGCGTTATGTTTGTGCTGTGCCTTTGGTAAAAGAGGTGTTTTGTTAGGTTTTTCTTTTCTTTTTTTAATTAGTTGTGAGTGGGGCTGGAGAGATGGCTCAGTGGTTAAGAGCACTGACTGCTCTTCCAGAGGTCCTAGTTCAGTTCCCAGCAACCACATGGTGGCTCACAACCATCTGTAATATGTTTTGATGGCCTCTCCTGGTGTGTCTGAAGACAGAAACACTGTACTCACATGTATAAGATAAATAAATCTTAAAAAGAAAGTGGTGAGCAATTTCCCTGAATGATGCATTTACATGATCTGGGCTTGTTTATACCTGGGTCTCTGTGCAATTAGACATCAGCAGCACAGGCTACATAGACTATGTACTATGCACAAAGTCTTAAGGATGTGATAAACTTAGCAAACATACCAAGCATGACTAATGTGTAAACTAAGAGCCACCATTCTTGTTGATGTAAGAAGAGAAACGTTCCGGGACTTGCCCAAGGTAAACAGTAAATTCCAGGATCATAATGACAACTCAGGTGATCTAGTCTCAGTCATTACTTCTGCCCCTCTACCCTGTGCCAACATCTGTTCTCAGACACCCCTCCCCCCACCGCCAGGCTTTCTGAGCACATCTGTGGTCTGTCCACCAAAAGACATCTCTGCAGTGGAAACTTAAGAGTTCTTTGGAAAGTCAGTTGGATGGTGTTTTGCTGAGGCAAACACACTAAGAAACATGTTGTTAAAGTGGACACAGGTGAAAGGCTAAGGCAGACTCGTGAAGGAATGTTTTGCTGAAGCAGACACAGGAGAGGTGATATTCTGCTCAAGCAAACACATGAAAGGACATGTGAAGGGTCTTTGCTAATGACACGTGTATTGATCCGCCTTACATTGCATAGTTGAGCTGCATTTGTTGGGACTCCATAGAGAGAAATGCACCTAAAAACTTCTGGTGGTGTGCTGCGGTTTATTGCTGCTTCCAAGGTCTCAGGCTGATTTGGATGCATGTGCTGAGGCAAGACATGATGTTTGGAGGGTATAAACATGGACCCCACACAGTGACGGAGACAGAGCTTGGCTTGCCGGGACAGCTCGCTGTGCAGCATGTGGGTCTCGTGTCTTCACTGATCCTCGCTTCCCTGAGAGAGGCACAGCGAGAACTTCTCCTGGTGTCCTGTTGGTCCCTCCTGCTGACTCAAGCCAAGGCTGAGGCCTGGCTGTCTCTGCTAGGTCATGTCACCACTGTTTCTATCGCTGACTCTACCGAACTGGACTGCTAGTGTATCCGTGAAGTGTTTGCAAGTGGATCAATCTGCTGCCGCTGCTAACCTATGAACTGATTTCTGGACAACACAGACAGGAGATACTCCAAAGAACCTTTCTCAACAGGTTCACTTCCCCTGTCTTACTTAGGTCTCTATTCCTGCACAAAACATCATGACCAAGAAGCAAGTTGGGGAGGAAAGGGTTTATTTAGCTTATACTTCCACATTGCTGTTCATCACCAGAGGAAGTCAGGACTGGAACTCAAGCAGGTCAGGAAGCAGGAGCTGATGCAGAGGCCATGGAGGGATGTCACTTACTGGCTTGCTTCACCTGGCTTGCTCAGCCTGTTTGCTTATAGAACCCAGGTCTACCAGCCCAGGGATGGCTCCACCCACAATGGGCTGGGCCCTCCCCCTTGATCACTTGATGAGAAAATGCCTTACAGCAGGATCATGGAGACATTTCCTCAACTGAGGCTCCTTTGTAAGAACTCCAGCTTGTGTGAGGTTCAGACACAAAACCAGGCAGTACACCCCCCGTATCCTTTCTTTTCCACTCCCTCTGGTGGGTGATGGGCTAAAACGAAGGTGAAAGAGTCTAAGAACTGTCATTAAAAATAAGATCTGTAAAACATTTATGTTACACTTCTCTCCTGCCGGCATAACTTCAACCTTCCCTCTTACCCTTCATATAAAAATCTGTCACGATTCACACTGATTTCATTCATTAACTACTTCATTTTTCTCCGACTCCTCGTTGTGAGCAGAATATGTTAAAACAATATTTCCACAAGAGCCTTCTCGGTCTTGTTCACGGCACTGTCCCTAACACACCACGTGGCACTCAATTCAGTGTAAATATCAAACGCAGCACGGGTAAGTGAATAGACGGGGAGATGGAGGCACATTAAAGGAGTCTGTACTGTCTGAATGAGTCCCATCACTGAGATGACATTCTGCTGACTGAAGATACGAATCAGATCAGGTTCTAATCTCAAGACGTTTTACACATCTGTCTTCCCACAAGTGGCAGCGGCCATTCCCCAATCACCAATGTCAAAGGCCACGCAGCTGACAAATTCAGATCTAGACATGAGAGGACTCAGCTGACAGAGAGGCCCAGTTTTTCACCCTCCCCTTCCTTCCCCCATTCCAGATTCATGACTCTGACCTTCAAGTGACAACTATCAGAGAGTTGGGAACTGCATTGGACAACCTGGTCTTCAATGATTTCTGTCAATCAACCTTCCAAGTGACGGTGAAACATTATCACATAATTACCTTATAAATTTTATATTTATAAGATATGTATCTTATGTAAAGTTTTAAATGAATGGGCAGCCTTTCCTAAACATGTACAGACCTTCTCTGGGGTCATAGCTTCCTCTCCCAGTCCCGAATGCTAAAGAGGATATTTTCTTAAGCACATAGCCTGCTCTCAAATTCCCCTGCGATGCTTGTCACACTGCCTGAGGGCCATAGCTGTGGTGTCAGAGCCCTGGAATGAAACCAACGGGGTACCTCAAACAGGCAATTTGAAGAGAATATAGTGGAGGGTTTTGTTGGCAGAATTATACGACCAAACTACAGTTCTGATTATCACTGCTGTCCAGGACTAGCAACTGTGGGAGATTGCTGGATCAGACTGGAAAAGCCAAGAGAGGGCTGGTTATGAGAACCATGTTTCTAAATGCTCATCTGTGAGCAGGAAGTTACCTGGACATGATTGTGGCTTTCTTAAGGAGACAGCTGGACGCCTGTGTCAGCCACGGGATGACAAAGACAATCCACCCATCCACTCTGATAGGAACCCAGAGATTGGAGAGCATCTTGTCAGGGCACAGAATGGAGGGCAGGTGGGGAATGGGGGACAAAAGGACGTCTTTGTCCATGGGACCCCTCAACCCTTTGAATGATATACATCATCAGGGTGACCAGCCTGTGCTGGGTCACCAGCTCGTGATTGCTGTAGCGTGTAAAGTTACCAATAATTGGTTATCATGCCGTGACTGTGGCACACAGTCATGGCCAACAGCTCATGATCACTCTAACAAGTGAAGTCCTGGTCACCAGCATGTGATTGCTGTAACACAGAATGTTCTAGTCACCATCCCATGATCACAGTATCACGTAAAGCCCTGGTAACCAATAAATGATCACTGTAGCCCCGAAGTCCTGGCCATCAGCACGTGATCACGGTCTATGGTGTTCTTTTCATGGGGCTTGGGACTCGGAAACTGAAACTCATCCAAAACGTCTTTCTAATCCTCGGAGGTCACTGACGTTTTACCAGACACGTCGGTCACCTCCCCAGAATCACGATTAAGACAGGAAGGAGTTCACACCAGCTGCTCTAGAGTATAACAAGACTAATTTACAAAGGTCCCATGATGCACCAGTTCCGAAGGGGCTCGGTGTCGGGGGACAGTGTCCTGCCTCAGCTAATGGCCTCCTTACACCAGGAAGTGTAAAGATAACAGGTCACGTGGTTCAGTCCCGATCTTTTAGCTTAGAGGCTTCTTAGGAGAACAGTGAGGGGCGATTCTCGGGAGGACGGTAGGCACCGGGCCGAGATGCTGACGCATGGGATGGTGGGTTCTAACCGGCTGGGAAGCGGTTTGGGGGAGGGGGCAGGGGACTGAGTGTTGAGGAAAGGAAGTCACCACAAAGTATGTAACTGTGTGCCAACAATGTCCCAGACACAGTGTGCTGCTGTAAACACACACCTAGCACACCGGGGAGCAAGAACTATTAAAAAAATTAAAGTCGCAGTTTCCGGACTACTTGGCTGCCCCACGTCTGTTGTTTACAATGGAGGACAATGTTCGTGGTCATAAATCGTGCTGCAGCCCAGCCTCAGTGTTTACCCATAATCCTCTGCACCCCGTGGGGTGGCTTTCCTTGTCCCTGTCTCCACGCTGACTGTCTGGGACATCCGTATACCGGAACACCCTGTTGTCACATCCCCACATCCAACTTCACGAGCCTCATGCTGCCAAAGACAACAGCGTGTGTGAGCAGGGCAGCTTCGGGGACTGAGAGGGTGCGGCTGCACAAAACAGAGTTGTTTTGTGTGGTGTGCGGCAACACTGTTTTCCTGACGCTGTGACTCACTTCAGGATGATGGACGTGGTTATGGTGATGATGATGGTGATGATGGTGATGATGGTGGTGGTGATGATGATGGTGGTGGTGATGATGGTGATGATGGTGGTGGTGATGTTGATGATGGTGGTGGTGGTGGTGATGATGATGGGGATGATGGTGATGATGATGGTGATGATGGTGGTGATGGTGGTTATGATGGTGGTGTTGGTGGTGATGGTAATGATGATGGTGATGACAGTCATGATGATGGTGATGATGATGATGATGGTGATGATGGTGGTGGTGATGATGATGGTGATGATGATGGTGATGATGGTGGTGGTGGTGATGGTGATGATAATGGTAATGATGTTGATGATGGTGGTGGTGGTGATGGTGATGATGGTGGTGGTGATGGTGATGATGTTGATGATGGTGGTGGGGGTGATGGTGATGATGGTGATGGTGGTGGTGGTGGTGGTGGTGGTGGTGGTGGTGATGGGGATGATGGGTTAAATGCTCTGCCATTCTACTAACCTGCACAGCATTAACCATCTCAGAAAAGAAAATGTAACACAGAGAGGTGCTGCCAGCGAGCTACAGGCAGGCACCGACCCTGCAACCAAGAGGGACCATCTGTACCTTGTCGCTACTTCATTCCAAGAAGGTGACAAAGAGAACAAAGAAACTCAAAATAATACACTGAGCCCCTTTTCCCTCTTCTCTTTTTGACTTTGGGGAGAAGGGGGAGGCAGGGGTGGGGTGAGAAGAAGGCTCAGTTGATAACATTAGCGCGTCTCTGGTTAGCATGAGGACCTGAGTTTCACCCCCAACATCTGTATAAAAATCCAGCTGTGTCAGCACAGGTCTGTGACCCCAGCCCTGGAAGAGCTGTAGAAGGAAGGTCCATCTGCCTGGCTGACTAGTGCCAGACTAGCTTAGTTGTCAAGCCCAGGGCCAGCAAGAGACCCTGACTCAAAGGAGGGCATCCGGAGTGTGACCCCATGTTGTCATCTAGCCTCAAGACACACTCACACATACAAACATAGACACATATACAGACGTGCACATTCATGAGGTTGAAGAAGAGGGGAAGAGACGGTTCTCTGAATAGATGGTTGAGCAATGGCTCCATCCCTACCTTGGTGCTCCGAGGCCCCATGGACAAAACATATGATCTTCAGTAGTTTACATCCAACATCCAGAAATAGAATGGAGTGTTATGAAATGAGGCGTGGCTACACAAATGGATAAAACGTGGTTGTGGAAACACAGTGGGCCTGTTCCCTTCTCGGGGGTCAGGGTGACCTTGACCAAATGAACCCTGAGGTTGTGTGCAAGGTCGGGGTACCCCTCCCACATCCATCTCTAACTTCAATATCCACTCGTGGTTGGGATGTGTTTAAACAAAGTTGTCGAGCAAGACTTAGGTTCTGAGATGACGGGTTCTCTTCAGGATACAGATGAGCCCATACTCTGGTTCCTCAGGGCCTGAAACCAGACTCCGCAGCACAAGAAAACCCCAGGCCTCCAGCCAGATTTTCTGCTTTCATATTCACTGAGCTCACTAACTTGATCCCCGTGTACGCAGTGATGGAGAGGATGCTGCTCTTGCAGAGGACCTGAGTTCAGTTCACAACCAACTGTAACACTGAAGGACCCCTCACCCTCTTCTGGTCTCCATGGGTACCGGGCATGTGTGTGATGCTCAAACATACAAGCAGACAAAACATCATGCTATGGGGGAAGGGATAAAGGTCAACCAACCCAGAGGGTGAAATGCTCCCACACAGCCTGAGAAATCCAAAGAGAAACACTCTATGACATCAGAGTCCCATGAAACCCAACCCCCCCCCCCCCACATGGAATCTGAACATCCCTATGTCTTTTCCCTCCAATTTGTTTTTAATGTGATGGGTTCCATATTACAGATTCTTCCTGTTCCTTTGTAAAAGGACATTATCTGACAATGACAAACGCAGAGCGATCTGGTGAACTGTTTGGGATTTTTTTTTGGGGGGGGGTTGGTTTTGGTTTTTTTAGGACACATCACCAAAGCCTTATTATGAATTTATAGGGGGAGAAACATTAGGATTTTGAATACAGATTTTAAATAAATAAAACTGTAATGCAGGCTCCCGACAATAGTAAAATCAGAGGTTCTAGCGTTTTCTAACAGATGGCACCCTGCCTTGTCTTATCCTGTTTGTGTTAGCAACAGTCTTCATTATACAGAGATATCTTTCACTGTGAGCTCGCTCTTCAGAGCAGGGATTAAGGAAAGGATGTAAACACACTCATTTGGAAGATCTGATTGTGGGAAAGTGCTCATTTACCTCTAACTGGCACCATTTCTCTGTCGCTTTAAAAAGTTGTTTTTCTTTTCTTTTCTTTTTTTTTTAAACAGTGGGGAGATTGCAACAATGTTGTTAAGGTGGTTGATGCTAACCGGCTCTCATTAGGAGTAAAAATCCACAAAGAACCAATCAATACTTTGTGGTTTTCAAAGGAGCCTTCAAGGTGGGTACCATTAGCGGCTTCATTGTATCCAACCAGTATTAGCCCTAGAGGGTAGGGGGACATGAAAAGAGATGGGAAATATCCTTTCTATGCCAATAATACTTGCCATTAAATAAAGCAATTTAAGCCAATAATATGTTGCTTACTTACAGGCTAGTACCATAGCCAAAATTTCCCTTACGTAACAAGTCGCAGCATTTAATGAGATTTTCTGCACAATAATGCGCAGGTCTTAATAGGGCTGTTTATTGTCTGTGGCACCGGTCCATCAAGACCCTCCTTCTCTAGGTGAGCCTTGCCTCTCTGTGCACCACAAGGTTGACAGCCACTTGCTCCTAGAATATTATGACTGCTTAGCGTTACCTTGGCATGACTTACGGCTCTTACAAAAGCCTCCTACGATGCAGTGAACCTGTTAGGCACTTAATAAACGCACCTACAGAAGTAGACTCTCCCCCGTCCTATTCCTCCTCAGAATGGTTGGTAGTGGGTGGGGATGCACTGAAAAGGAACCGAAGCAACAAAGCAATTCTATGAATCATTTTTTATGGGATTGCTGATAAGAATCTACCTTAAGGGAAAAGCTGGGTTTATTTATCTTGAAGCCTTACGACTCCATTTTGTAAGAATGGCCCACATTTGCATATTACGAAGCACGTTGCCTCTCTGAAGACGTGAGCCACCAAAGACCGAACTCGGATGAAGACGGAGGGTTCAGCTCTGAGAATCCAGTCCTAGTTCGGAGCTGGTGTCCCGCATTTCCTCCGTTTAAGGAACGCGTGTCCTCCCACGCAGTTTCTGGAAAGAGCTTTGCTCAGTGTTAAAGTTTACACTGAGGCCACAAAACGCTTGCTGGGAAGCGGGATGACATAGGAAGATAAAGGGTTCTTCAGATTGCAATGCGAGTGGATAGAAAAGTGATTTACCTTACCTTACCCACCCCCCACCCTGCCCAAAACAAAAGCCGCTGCATAAATCAACATCTCCCTTCTCATGAATAATCTGAGACACCTCGAATAATTTACAGCCTTTGTCATGCAAACAATTTAAAGTCCCATTCTGTGTTAGTACATCTTCTGTTGAAGCCAGCACAGATCTTGGCCCAATGTAGGAAATCTATCCGAATTGCAAAATTTAAAAAAAAAAAAAAAAGTTTCTGGAATAAAGGCAGACAGTTTGCTTTTCAAGCTGTTGGTGTTGCGGTGGGGGTGGGGAGGGGTGCAATATGCATGTTTGTGTGCAAAGGTTCTGAGGGAGGTTAAAAAAAAAAGGTGGGGGGTGGATCAGATCCTCGGGAGGAGAGTTTCAGGAAGTTCGGACTGACCAGGGTGCTGGGACCTAACCTGGGGGTCCTCTGGAAGAACAGCCAAACAGCCAGCACCCTTAGCCTTGGTCCATCTCTCCATCTCTCCAGCCGCGTTTGTGGTTTTGCTTTGTTCTCCAGATGTTTCCCGAGGCCAATCTTGATTTCTGCGAGGCCTCCGTCACGCACGGCTCTCCAGAGCGCAGGTCTTACGCAGTCAGCGTTCGCTCCGTCTCAAGGAACAAGCAGCCTGTAGGCGGCAAGGGGAAAGGGTTGGAAATTCAAGTTTTCTAATCAGGGAGAAGTCTTCACGGAAAAAGATTTCAGTTACTCCAAACAGAAACATCAATTAAGGTCTGATCAACTTATCAATATCTCTTTCAACTTGGAGACACCAAGCATCCGAACGGCTCACAGTGGGCAGCCGGGACCATCTGTGTTTGCTTTCTTACTACACTGCAGAGGGATGAGCAATTTCTCACGTCCCTCCCACCTGCTCAGACCTTCATCTCTGTCTCTTCACAGGGCTATAATTTTATACCCACACTCCCCTGATGTCTCTCTGTACCCCGGTCTCTTCTTCAAAGGACACCTGTCAGATGAGACGAAAGCCGGTCTCTGCGGGTATCACTTTAAACTTCTAGCACCTTCCAAGACGTTTGCTCTGAAACACAGCTCCGTTCTGACATCCTCGAGACTGACTTCCAGTGACTCAGGACAGGAAGCAAGGTTTACCGTGTGACACTCTAAGAGCAGAGGTTGACAGCTTACCTGTTCTTGACCCTGTTAGTACTCACTGCCTGTGGCTGGATCTGTATGAGTGAGCACCGGGCTCACACCAGCCACCCTGTGTGACTTCTGAAGGGTCTCTGCTGACTTTCTAAAAATGATGTGCATGTGGGGTTGGGGGAGCAGTGTATGGACATAAGGGTGGCCGAAGATGTCAGAAGAGAACTCCACATCCCCTGCTGATAAAGCTGAGTCTGGGTGAGACACCCCAACTTTAATCCTCTGCCAGAACAGTTTATGGAGCCATCTCCCTGACTCCTGCATAGTGACTTCTGCTTAACCTCTAAGTAGTGTGTGCATGCGCGTGTGCGTTCTTCATACGGACAGCAAACCTGCAGACCCTCGTCTGAAATAAAACACCAGTCGATCAAATTCGGTTTCACCAGACTCGGTATTGCAGGGCTGTTCAGCTCATTCAAGAGGCAGATTACAGAAGAAATCTTCAGGAGCCACTGAGAAGGAGCTGGTTAGCAGAAGGCGAGAATGAGATCTGAGTGCCGTGTCGCCACCTGCAGGGCTAGCGGTGAACTGCAGCCTTTCTCTGTACTCCCAGGTCAGTCGCAGAAGACAGAAAGAGGACCACAGCACTCCGGGCTATATGTATGGTGTGTTTGAAGCCAGCCTAAGCTACACAGTAAGACCATGCATACATATACAAGCAAGCTACCATGAACCTCAAAAATGAGGAAACCATCAACAATCTTAAAATACATAGCCTATGTGTGTGTGTCTGCATGTGAATGTAGTTTATATATGTGTGTGTGTAGTTTACATATACATATGTGTGCGTATGTATGATTGTTCATATATATACATATATGTGTGTGTATATATAAGAAATCATATGTATATATGTGTATATATATGAGTGATTATATGTATATGAGCAATTATATATATATGTGTGTATATTTATATAGAGTTCATATATATACATATATGTACACACATATGTGTGTGTGTTTTACCAGAGCCATTGTGTGTACATATATTTGAACTATATATACAGATAGATACACATATATGTATCTATAAAATATAGAGATATTCATTAAGAATTAAATAAGCAAGACTGTGGCAAAGGAAACTGGGGGTGATGAAGGCTATCCAGGTCAAGAAAATGCTGGAATGTTGCACGAAAGAATGAGAAAAGAAAGAACAGCTGCTGGAACGAGATGCCCTAGGGAGAGGTAGTGGCCAAGGAGGGGGGCTCCCCTTCTCCACAGCGAAGGAGAGAATGCAATACGAGGAGAGACTTGTAAGGGGGAAACTAGGAAGTAAGGAGGGTGGAGGCTGTGATCCAATGGAGAGCCAAATAATAATAATAATAATAATGATAATAATAATAATAATAATAATAATAATAATAATAATAATTTACCTTGTGGGGTGAAGAAGGAGAAAGAAGAGGAGGAAGATGACAAAGAGGAGGAGAAAAAAATTCTGCATCTATTCTTAATAAAGCATGCAGAAAAGCATGACTGTGGGGGCTGGAGAGGTGGCTCAGCAGTTAAGAGCACTGACTGCTCTTCCAGAGGTCCTGAGTTCAATTCCCAGCAGCCACATGGTGGCTCACACCATCTGTCATGAGATCTGATGCCCTCTTCTGGTGTGTCTTAAGGGGGTGAAAGTGTACTCAAAGTAAATAAATCTTAACAATAATAATAAAAAGAGTGACTGTGAGCAAGTTGAGGAGACGCCATTTACCCTTAGCACTGGATGCGTGTCTCTGACACCACACAGTCATACTCTGGTCTGCCTAGAGAAGGGGGTCTTCGCAAAAACTAACTAGTCCTCAAAAAAAATTTTTTTTGCTGGAAAATTAAGCACCAAACATACCAACTCATTTAGACTTTTTCTTCTTCACTGTTTGCACCTGACTAGCAGCAGTTAGTGCCGGAAGAGATTTACTAGACTTTTCAGAAATAGTCTTTGTTACCTTTCTTTTATCCCTCATAATGTCATTTTAAGGAATATTTAGTCTGACAAAAACCATGATGAATCATTAGAGGAGCTATCTAACAACTCAAACCATGAGGACCCGAGTTCAGATCCCAAGAATCCATCTGAGGCCAGACACGGTAGCATGTAGATATCTAACCATAGCATTCCTTCGAGACAGAAGGCAGAGAGACCCCGGAAGCCTGGTGTAAGTGAGAGACCCTAACTCAGCCAAGATGGAGGTGAAGACAGTACCCAAGGCTGCCCTCTTTTTTTTTTTCAAATACCCACATATTTGAATGGTGTCAGTGCTTTAGAACAAATATTAATAGAAGAGATTCCTTTGTGCCGTGTGGACTGTATAAGCTTATAAAACATGGAGTCCGAATTGAGAGAACCACGTGGTTCCTGATTACAAGACCGACTGAAAGCCACAACCATCGTCAGACAGAGGATGCTGGCTAAATAACCCTCACTCGTGCGAGATAAGCAACCACTGTGGAAACAGACGGTTTTGAGTCTTGCTGGCTGCTCATCAGAGGTAATTGCAAGGAGCCGAGGGAAGACGTCACGCCCAGCTGATCGCTGGTCTGTGTGGGTCACCAGGTAAATTAGTCACGAGCTGGCACCGATTAGAAAGCCTGAGTCTGCCTCACTTTGAGGACTGCCAGGGTACTGCCCAGTGGGGTCTTCTAAAGGGGGCAGAACAGGATGTGACTTCAGTCCCACTGCGGCTTGACATGCTGCCGAAAGATAATCAGAGCTTGAACAGGTGGGTCCGTGTCGTGAGTCTTTTAGAAGCCTATCAGTCAGGCATGGCGAGCAAACATCGCTGCCAGGGAACAGTACACGCTGTCCTGTGAGCCACTCTGGGTGTTGTGGTGGCACCAGGATGGACACAGGGCGTGGCCCCTGCAGCGCAAAACTCCACCTTTCCCTCCCGGTAGACATAAGCACCCACTCGCGTCCAAGTTCCTAAACGCTTTCGTCTCCCTGGCGAAAGGACCAAAGAGGGTCTGAGACTGATTTATAAATGTGAGCCCCATTGCCAACCCAGCTGGCTTTTTTTTTTTTTTTTTTTCCAAGTGTGGATTTTGATCTGGCTTCTCTCCAAGATACAAGCTGTGCTTCTTAACTCTCGGGGAGATAAGAGAGAGAAAAAATCATACTCTGAGAGAGTTAAATAACCACACAGAACGCAGCAATGTGGCTGAAGAAATATCGATGGGTAGGAACTGAGGATCCGCTCCCCCGAAAGACACTGAGTTGAGTGATCTGCGAACTGTGATCTACGGAGCCTCTGGTGGTGGGATTGGGAGCAGAACTGTCCTCGATGCAGTAGAAGAGAATCATTGGGACTGAAATGGAAACGTGACAGGGCAGGTCGTGTCCTCGTGCACAAGCCTGCCAGGCACAATTTGATCACGCAGATCCCACAAAATGGAAAGGGAGAGCCAGCCCCTGAAGGTTCTCCTCTGACCTCCTCACACCTGAAGTGGCATGCAAACACACACACACACACACACACACACATACATACATACACATACATACACACATAGACACACATACATACACACATATACATACATACACACACATACATACACACACACCACACACAATACACACACACACACTCGACAGAGAGAGATAGAGACAGAGACAAAGAGATTCACTTTTTAAAAAGAAGTTATCCAATCAACAAGAGTTCAGCCTCACCAAGCAGTCAGCTTCCACTTTCCCAGGGTGACCTTTATTTTGGTTTTGGGTTGGGTCATGTTCCTTTATTCTCAGTAGAACATCTGCACACACACCCCACCCCCAGTCCACCATGCCCTGCTACTTTTATTAGCTTGAGTTAGTCAGGTGCAAATGTCCAGCACTTTACTAACAGTCCCTGCCCAACCTCTACCTCTACTAAGAAGATGTTGAATTTTATATATATATAATTATGTATATATATAGTATTATTATATGTAATATGTTTTATAATATATAAAATACTTGCATAGTATTTCATAATACAAGGTTTAGAATAAGACTGAGAGTTTTACTTCTCAACAAACTGACTCTTTCCAATTAATGGCTGGTCGTTAGACTATGATGAAGCCCAAGATCCTTGCAGTCAGGAACTGAGGCCCAGAAAAAGACATCTCATTTCTACTGTCTGGGGACACAAGAGGGGCCAGAGTAAGGAGACATCGTCTCTCTGGACTAACATCAGCTCAGAGAAAAGATGGAGATATTAAGGAACACAGTATAAACACATAAATGTATCAATTCAGGGAGCTAAATACATAAATGTAACAAAATAGCAAGCCTCTTTCAAAAAAGAAAAGCGTTATGTTACTTCCTCGAGAACTACATGTCTGGAATTACGATAACTCTGTTTGCTTTCGGTTCAATTCAGAAACATTTTTTTCTGTAGAATTGCTTTACATCAGATTTGAAAAACATAAGCAGACTTTTACCAAATATAGACGCACAGATCATAAACTGAAAATAGAAGCCAGAAGCCAGATGCTGGAAACCCAGGGAACATTGACATTGTATTACATTTGGCAGTGGGAGAGAAAAAAAAAAAAGAATCCTCGGTGATTTACTGGCTTTACAAAAGAATGAAGAATTAGCTGGAAACATACTTGAGCTATCAAAAAATATGTGCTTTTTGGCAATAAGTAAAAAGAAGATTTATTTAATGTTAGAGAGGTTAGCGGCAAAGAGCTAGAAGGGAAAATAACAATATCACATATTAACTTTGTTCTTAAACATCCACACTTAATGTATCAACTCTGGCTGCTGCTATATGCCTTGGCAATTCAATAAAGTTAGTGAAATGGAAAATTGAAATTTTTTATTGTGATATTTCCAATTTCTCTACTAGTGGAATGGTTTAATAATAAACCATTTCGTATGCTGTCAGGGCACTTGCTAAAATGAGCGGGCTATCATATTTTTTTTCTCTCTTCTCCTGCCTATCAGAGGCTTATCAAGTAGAACTCAGCTAACCATTTGTGTGGTACTTTTCCAGTGAGTAAATATCTCTGACTAAGACGAAGTTTTTAAAGCTACAGGGTTCTCTTAATAGTCTCATAACGTATCTTTCACATTATAAACAAAGAAAGTTGAGCTTGGTAAAGCTTAGCAACTTCTCCATAGCCAGCAGCTGATCCAGGGCACAAAGGCACCCAGCTTCCAGAATGTTCTGGCACAAAATGCCCTGTTATCAAGTTGCTATTATTTTAGTAAAAACTGTTTAATGGGTGTGTACGTTCTTATCTGACCCAAAAAAAATGTTGAGGGAGTGGCTGACGAACTTTAATTCACCCATATTGATGGATTTTCAGTTGGTCAAGGGATCAAACTCCATTGGTAACACCCCTCAGTGGATCTAGGTATCTCCTCTAGGCTCTGAGCATCTGCCTCTGTCTCTTAATGTCCTCACAAAGTCACAGCAGATATGGACTCCTTCATTTGTAAGACAGTATCTTCATAAAGCCAAACCGGCTCCTTGCTGATCTCTGCAGAGTTAATCTGCTTCTAATCTGAAACCTTCCATTAAGCTGTTGATATCATTAATGTATTTTCCTTTGAAATGGCAATCTAGGCATGTGTTCTTTGGCTCCAACCCTCTGTAAAACATTTATATCAACCATTAACAACCCCCCTCCCCCGGCCCCAACACAACAGGCTTGATCAGAAAGAGGACAAATTGGAGCGGAAATCCCCAGGAGCGAATGAATTTAACTCCATTCAGTTGCCAATAAACCCTGTTACTCTGAGCCAATCCGTCAGCTCCTCACACGTTTTTCTCCACGTGCAATGGAGGTGGCGAATCCCCCGGCCTCTGAGATCTAAAACTCCATGCTTCCAAATGAATCGTCTTTAAGCCAGCCTTAATAATTAGGCTGTGCTAAGCGCTCATACCGGTTCCTCTACACGCTCCCCACATTTTCTGGCCCTGGTGCGGAGGCTAAGTCAAGCAAGGCACAATAAAGTGTGATGTCTCCCTTTACTACACTGCGAACCCCGTAAAAGGTTAACTCATTTTACAGGCCGGTGCCTGGTAGAACTGACTGTCTATAAATGTTTGATATGTGGACACATAACTGAGGATTGCCGTTGCTTATGTAATAAGAGCCTAAGTGGGTAGGATCACATTATCTTTGGAAATAGCCAGAAATCATCGCCCTGGGCCTCATGGGAAGAGGTATTACTTATCTGGAATATGTGTGTGTGTGTGTGTGTGTGTGTGTGTGGTGTGGTATGTGGTGTGTGCTATGAGTGGTGTATGTATGGTATGTGGTATGGTGTGTGTGGTATGTGTATGGTGCGTATGTGTGTGTGTGTGTGGTGTGTGGTGTGGTATGTGGTGTGTGTGTGTGTGTATGTGTGTGTCTGGTGTGTATGGTGTATGGTATGGTGTATGTGGTGTGTGTATGGTGTGTGTGTGGTGTGTATGTGGTGTGTGTGGTGTGTGTATGGTATGTGTGTGTGTATAATGTGTGGAATGGTGTGTGTGGTATGTATATGGTGTGTGTGTGTGTGTTTGTGTGGTGTGTGGTATGTGGTGTGTGTGTGTGTGTGTGTGTGTGTGTGTGTGTGTGTGTGGTATATGGTGTGTGGTATGGTGTGAGTGGTGTGTGTATGGTATGTGTGTATGTGGTGTGTGGTGTGTGTGTGTGTGTGTGTATGGTGTGCAGTGTGTGTGGTGTGTGTGGTGTATATGGTGTGTGGTATGGTGTGAGTGGTGTGTGTATGGTGTATGTGTGTGTGTATGTGGTGTGTGTGGTGTGTGTATGGTATGTGTGTATGTGGTGTGTGTGTATGGTGTGTGTGGTGTGTATGGTATGTGCTATGGTGTGAGTGGTGTGTATGGTGTGTGTATGTGTGTGTATGTGGTGTGTGTGTGTATATGTGTATATGTGTGTGTGTGTGTGCGTGCACACAGTTATGAACTTCAAGAGACATTTTCTGTAACCTGACTGGTCCTCTCAGTCTCCCCAGCATTCTTTTCCCCTGCAAGGCTTCGAAGAGCCGTATCTGTTGACCAGTGTCCCCCACCACCCCAAGGCTCTTCACTGAGTTTGTGCTGTCTTCTATTCCTTTTAATGACTTTAACACCAAGAGACCCAAATAAATTATATTCTGTAAAAAAAAAAAAAAGCGATTTTTTTCTAAACTATGGGAAGAGATCAGAACACGTTATCTGTGAAAATTAATTTCTGAATTTATATCATTCTGCTCTTCCTTCATTTCTTATTTTCCTCCTTAGAAGAACCACTCATTCCAGGTCACTCCATCTTTCTTCATATCGGGTCGGTTTGTAATGAATGCATCTACCACCATTGGGACGATGGTGTTTCCCTTGCAATGCCAAGAGCGGTGTTGTCTTTGTATCTTCTTGGTTCGGTTTATGCACACGATAGCAGGGTGTCTCCAGCGATGCCCCTGCCTGTGAGCAAACGGTCTATGTGTTACTTTAATAGATTCTTCCTCAGTTTTTAATGGTCCACCACACCGTGTGATGTGAAAGGAACCCAGAAGGTTGACTCCCAGTGGGATATCCTACCATCCTCTGACATGTCTCTTTTTTGATATATCTGCTGTTCTCGGACAAGCTTGTTTCTCTGGCTTTTTTCCATGCAGAGTTCTTGTCAGACAATAAAAATCTGTTGATTGCTATCTAATAACTTTCCCACAGTCATGGCTCCTTATTGGCATAAACAATCTAGATTAACGCATACATAATGTTAATATTTTTAACTCGCTTTTTAAATCGCCATCACAATCTTAATGGTGTCATTAATCCATTGTAATTATGCCCATTATTACAGACATGATTTCTTCATGGGGATCTTCATTATTATAAGCTATATTTTATGTTTGCATTGTAAATCTAGCAATAGACTGAAACTATGAAAGCCACCTCCAATGTTCCTGTTGTTGGCTTCATCTAAGGGCCACACACTCAAGCAGGGACATGTTTATGTCTACATAACTGTCAGAGAATCCAAATGACCCCTTACTCTAAAAATGCTACCATCATGTTCGTAAAAAGTAATAACTAAGGTCTATTGTTCATTTGCCAAATGACAATGACCACAATACCACAAAGTGTCACAAGGCATATCAAATCACTGATGCGGCTTTGATACAGAAACCTCACATAGCTCCATTTTACTGACAGAAAAATCAAGGTTGATTGGACAGAGATATGGCTCAATTAGGCAGCACTTGCTGCTCTTCCAGAGGATGGGAGTTTCCAGCACTCATTTCAGTGGCTTATAACTTGCCTGTAATAGTTCCATGATATCCAATGCTTCTTCCGCCCTCTGCAGGCACCCACATACTATGTGTATACACACACACACACACACACACACACACACACACACACACACTACACATACATAAATAAAAGCTTGAAAGTAAATATATATATATATAAAAGAAAAATGAAAGCAAGTCTTTGACAGATAAGATTATTTCACAAGACTCTCCAAGGAAAACCTGAGAGTTCTGGAAATGGAGCCCAGATGAATTGAACCCTTGACACCGTGTCTTGAGATTGCTGCTGAGCCCACTGTTTTCTGGAAACCCTGAGCTCTCTGTCTTCCAACACCTTTTCTCCAAACTCAGATTCGCAGATCACTCTGGTGTGCTATCCTAAAACTCAGAACAGGTAAAGAGTACAAGCTGAAATTTCCATTTGAGGAATAGTGTACTCTCAGGGTAATAATGAGTCATTATGGTTAAGGAATTAGCAAATATTGGAGCCTAATATAAGGATTACACAATTATGAGCATTGTGTTCTAACTGTGGATTTGCTGATGTTGACTGATTAGTCTAGGAGTTAATGAGCTTAGGCACCGTGCGCCTTAGCCTGTTCTCTGAGAGATAGGGCTTAAAGTCTAATTTCTTTTCACAAAGATTAATCAAAGATTTTTCCAGCTGCCAAAAGATAAAAGAACTAAAAACCGATTAAAACTAAATTTAAATCTATCTACAAAGATTTTGATAGTGTCATATTATATCTCATCTCTTCATATGTTTATTTTTGTAAAAGAAAGCAAATGTATAAAGTGTGATGTTTTTAATTATTTCCCATTTATTGTAATCTAATACACAAATTGTTCCAAAAATGAAATGCTGTCCCAATGTTTAAAGGTCCTGTGAATCTTCAGAGAAGATATTAAACAAATTATCTCAAAAATGGTAGCTTATAAATCAGGAGTATTTATTGTTTTCATTAGGTAAGGCTGATTATATGCCTTCAGAATTAAGATGCTTTTACATTTTTATCATGAATTATAAAAGTTTAAATATAAATAAATTTCCTTGAATATAGGATAATTCTATCTAGATTGTCTTTATAGAAAAACAGGCTGGCTTAATTTAGATTACAATCACTGTGGTGAAATACTATGACCAAAGCTAGTTGGGGAGAAAGGACTTTGTTTGGTTTATGTTTCTGCCTCACAGTTCATCATCACAGGAAGTCAGGGCAGGAACTCAAGCAGAGCAGGAACCTGGAGGCAGGAGCTGATGCAGAGGCCATAGAGGGATGCTGCTTACTGGCTTGCTCCCCATGGCTTGCTCAGCTTACTTTCTTATAGAACTCAGGACCTCCAGTCCAGGAATGGCACCACCCACAATGAGCTGGGCCTCCCCCATCAGTCCCTAATTTTAAAAATGTCCTACAGCTGGATCTTAGGGAGACATGCTCTCAATTGAGCTTCCCTCTCTTCAGATGGCTCTAGCTTGTGACAAGGAGACATAAACATAGCCAGAACAAATGGATTGTGCTGTCCAGTCAACATTAAAAATGTACAAAGGTTGGGCAGAGTTAAGACTTTGGCTTCAAATATCTCGTCTTGTAGGCTATTTCATTTTTAGGTATTTTAAAAACAAAATAATAAAAACCAGGACTGGGGAGATGGCTCAGTCAGTGCAATGGTTGCTATGTGAACATGATGACCTGAGTTCAATTCAGAGCATCCCTGCTATAAAAATAAAAGAGGCTAGACACCTGCTACCCTCAGTCTGGGAAGGCAGAGGAGGTGTTCTGGGCTTATTGGCCAGTCTATCTAGCCTAACTGTTTAAATTAAAAATTATTCCAGTTTAAGTGAGAGAGAGAGAGAGATGCTCAGAAAATATAATGGTGAATGACTGTCAACACCCACAGAGAGAGAGACACACAGAGAGAAACAGAGAGACAGAGGCAGATGTGGAGGACAGAGAGCAAAAGTAACTTAATGTAGCTGTCTCATAAAATCTAGACTTAGGAATGGTCAAATATTTCTCAATTTATTCTGTTATATTAAAAAAAATCCAAGTAGCAATAACTTATCTTTTAACTTGGAATTCTATTCCAGGCTGTCTGGGGCACACAGAACTGGAATCCTCTATAACCAGTGATGTCTAGTGCCCTCTTACAGTATTAGTTGGTCATGTTTGTGTCTTCCTTAGGAAGTGGTTAAGGTCTTTGAGCCTACTTTTTTTTTTTTAAGTGGCATTCTCACTTTCTACCGCCTGTGGGCTTCTTGTGTACAGCCATTGTTATTTTGAGGTATGTTCCTTCTACGCTTGATTTGTTAAGGGTTTTTAATAAAACTATGCTGAATACTGCCTAATGCTTTTCTGTGTCCCTTAGATGTTTGCATGACTTCTTTCTTCATTCTGTTAACGTGTGATTCATAATTATTTATTTTCATCTCTTGTAACTTCCTGGTATCTCAGAGTTAAATTCAACTTTGATCATAATATGAAATCTCTCTACTGCCTTTGAATGTGAAATGTTCTTGATCAATAATGTTGTTGAACACCAAAGTGGTTCCCAGCTGGTGACTCAGTTTCTAAAATCTATGGGACATTTTAGATATGATGCGTAGCTCACATCAGAGTGGCAGATGTAAGTCACTCTTGTGTAGACCTCAGAGGCTGTATCCATCCTCAGATCCGCCCGAGCCCTCTGGTTCCCCATCTCCCATGACTACAAAGAAAGCTGCCCTGGCCACCTTCCTTTTCCCATCATGGTGGACTGTACTCCTTAAAACTGTAAGCCAAAATAATTCCCTTAGGTTGCTTCCATGAGGTGTCACGTTATCCAGACAAGAAACCCAACCGCTATACCTGTTACAGTAATGCTGACCTTAATTCATTCAATTTTTTTGTTGGAGATTTTGGTGTGTCTGTTCATCAAGATCAAAAAACAAACACAAAACTGACCTGCAATTTTCTTTTCTAGTACTGTCCGTATCATGCTTTGATATGCGCTTGGTGTTGGCCTCATACAATGCTCAGGCAACTGCAAAGTAAACCACAATGAGATCTCATCTTTCATTTGCTAAAGTGGCTGAGCATCAAAGGCAGGCAGCAAGTGTTTGGTGAAAGAGGTGTAAATAGTGTTGATAGGAATGTAAATTGGTACATTCACTAATATTTTAATGTATAAAAATTCTTCAAAAAAAAATATATAGGGTTTGAAAGATGGCTCCGTGGGCAAGAACACTTGCTGCTCTTGTGGAGCACCAGTTCCCAGAATCCACATGGTGGCTCACAATCATCTGTCACTCCAGTTCCATGGACGCTAGTGCCATATTTTGGCCAGCTTGGGTACATCATGAACCTCATGCACATACAGGCAAACATACACATAAAGTAAAAATAAATACATTTTAATTTTAAAATGTATCTTCCATATTTTCCAGCAAAACCACATCTAGATGAAGCCAGTGTTGCAATTGGATATTTCACAACCCCCTGCTCATTGTAGTATTAGTCACAACAGCCAAGATATGACAATAAACTATGTTCCACCATCAAATACATAGACAAGCAAAATGTGGCATGTATTATGAAATACTACTTATTCATAAAGACAAAGAAATCCTGCCGGTACAGTAAGACAGATTAAACTAGAGGCCATTATAGTAAGCCAAACACAGACCAAAAATAGATGGTGCTGTGGTTTTAATATTTAATGTCTACCACAGGCTCATACATCTGGAGTTTAGTTACCAGCTGTTGGGATTGGGGGAAGCAATTAGATCCTAAAGCCCTGTCCTCATCAATAGATTAACCCTTTGATGGATTCATTATTTAGAGACTTTCTTTAAAGATTATAGAAATGACGTTGTGCCTGTTAATCTTGTCTGTGACTGGATCTAGAATCAATGCAGAGACATACTCTGGACTATGAGAGTATTTCGTGGAGGGATCATCTGAAGGGAAAAGACCATTCCCCACCTCAGGTGTGTTACACCTGACAGAAAGCTGTTGCCTTTGCCTGACTGCCTTCACTGCTTGCTGGCAAGGACAGCTACAGTGTTGCCACCATCCTCCACTGATACCAGAACCCAGCTTCTCCAGCCTTCCCCCAGTGACTGAAGACCTATGGTTCTCTGGGAGTCCCCAAGCTTTCATATCCAGATCAGGATGGCCTGGGTATCCAGTCTCAAGGACCCAAAAGCTAGTGAGATCTCAGGCTATTACTGGACTAAACTTGACTGTGTAAGCCACTCTAGCAAATTCCCACTGTATTTTATTTATTCAATTACTTTTGTTTTGTCAGGGAACACAGGCTAATGAATCACTAGGGACTGTCATTGGGGCCTATGCCCTACCCCTTCCTGTGTGGTGTCTGTGCTGCCTGGCTAACACAATGGGTGTGGATTCTCTCTTCCTCATTGTCAGGGTGCAACCTGTGGGAAAGCTAAATGCTTCCTCCCTCAAGTTGTGTCTCTTAGATATTTCATCACAATAGCAGTAAAACTCTGGTTATGGAAATGTCATGAAAAGCTGGATGTGGAGCTGGAGAAATGGCTCAACGGTTAAGAGAAAGGGCTATTATTCTAGAGGACATGAGTTTAATTCCCAGTGACCACATGATGGCTTACAACTGTCTGTAACTTCCGTTCCTGGAGAACTCAGGACCTTCTTTGGATTTCTGTGGGTACTACATGTATGTGGTACACAGACATTCATAGAGATAAAATATACCATAAAGATAGATAGATAGATATAGATGATAAGTGATAGATAGGTATAGATATAGATATAGATTAGATATAGATATAAATTAGATATAGAGATAGAGATAGAGATTGAGATGATATATATAGATATAGATATAGATGATATAGATATAGATATAGATGATATAGATATAGATATGGATATGGATATAGGTATAGATGATATAGAGATAGAGATGATATAGATATATAGGTAGAGGTAGAGATAGAAATTCAGAAAACTGATCGGTAATTGTCAGGGAATATGGAAGGAGACGGGGAGACACTGGCTATATCTTCTCTCCTGGTTTTTCCATGGGTAAATTTTGGGAATCTGCTATTCAGTTTGATGGCTATAATAACAATTTACTTTATACCTGAAATTTAAATGTGTCTATGTGAGGTGATCGGTGTTAATTAACTTGATTGTAGTAATCAGTTCACACTGTAGATATCATACTGTGCGCTGGATTATATACAAATCTTATTTGTCAAGAAAAATAACAATAAAGTCGTGAGGTCCTGCATTCAATCGCCAACAACGAGCAAAATAAAAAAAAAAAAATGGCAGTGCACACATTATTCATCACCACGCTTTGTACCATTAGGAAATGCGTTACGAGTCACTGACCTTAGAAAGAACCATATGCTCTAAGGATTGCAGATAATTAACTTGTTAAAATTTTTTTTTCTTAAAATTAACCATTGGTCATGTTGTGAGCCATTTGCCCATGGTTGAATAGAGCAAAGAAATAATGATGCTTACAACACAAAATTCTATGCATCGAATCCTTTCATTAAAATGCGCTCAGAGTCCCCATTAGCAGACTTAAATCAGGGCATTACCAAAGCAAATAGGTAATTGTAAAGTAAATGTCATTGCTCCTGTTTTCATGTCTAATGTGAACTCGAAGAGTGCACCATATAAAATTATTCTTCTGGATCTTGAAACAAAGACTTTAAAAGCAATAGTTATGCGGGTCCCATCCTCAAAGCAAGGCTGGCCGTGTTTTGAGATGCAGTCAGTACTTAGGGCAGTCACTACAGCAAACCGTGAAATGACCAAATCCTGCCACTTTTTTGGAGGCCGTTTCCAGATGGAGACGTTAGAGAAAGTGGTAGAGAACCAACTTTCAGATGAAGGCAGAAGAAGAAAAGATGACATCATGATGAGGCACATGGCCATGATGTGTTTAGACCCAACACGTGAGTCTTCCTCCAGATGCAAAGATTTCCTAGCGGCTAATAATCCAGATGTAAGGGTTTGCATTTACACATGGGTCAGGTTTCCTCTTGGGGAATAATTGTGAGCTCTGAGATAAATCCTTCTGTCATGAAGATTCAGTTTCAAGAGACTAAAAGAAGTAGCTGTCTTACATTTGTCTTGGGGTTTTCAGTCCTTCCAAGACACACACAGTACCTCATCTCCTCATGGACTTGGGACTGTGTGACTTAGTGTTGCCCAATGAAGTGTGATCAGGACTAATGGACTTCACTTCTCAGAGATTAAGAATAAAAACGCCCCTCACAATTTCCTTCCTCCATTGTAGCAACCAAGGAGGAGATAGCTTGACTGAGGTTTCAAAACCCCAAGGTGAAAAGATCTCAGGTCAGCCAACTGGATGCCCACCTCCTCTGAGAGAAGACTCTCAGATGCACTGGGCCTTCGCATGAGAAAGAAATGACCTTCTGCTATGCTCTCTTGTAAGTGCTCATTCCTTTACTGTGACAGGATTTATCCTGATGGATGTCTCTTAAAACATTGGCTGGGACAACTAGATAGTCCCTCAGAGTCCCCGCCTTGTAAATTATCATGAGGCCTCTTTAAAACCACACAGGGCAAAAATATGAATTCAAGAGGTCCAAAATGACATCAATTTTTCCAGATTATACCTTACAGATTTTCCACAAGGTGAAAGCAGAAAGGTTATACGTCTTTCTCAGCCCCAATATACATCCTTTCCAGAAAAGACTTGATCGTGAAGGTTTGTGGTTCAGATTTGATTTTAAGGACATGTTATTGTCCCGGTCACTGTTCTGTTGCTGAGATGAGACACCATAACCAAGGCAACTCATAAAAGGAAGCATTTAATTTGGGGATTGCTTACAGTTTTATAGATTAAACCCATTATCATCATGGTACACACATCTCTGAGTACAGTGCTGGAGATATAGCTGAGAGCTACATTCTGATCTTCAGGCCAAGAGGAAGAGAGACAGAGCTTGGTATGGGAATTTTAAACCAAGCAGCCTACCCTACCACCCCACTCACCACCTCGACCCTTGTGACATTATCCCAACAAGGCCACACCTCGTAATCCTTCTAATCCTTTTGAATAGTATCACCGACCAGTGACTAAGCATTCAAATATATGAGTATATGGGGGACCATTCTTACTCAAACCACCACAGTGATTTTGTGTTTGAGAATGAAATTTTATACCATAACCTGAGATTTGAAATAAAACAAAACAAAAAAAAAAAAAAAAAAAAAAAAAAAAAACAGTTCTGTGTTCCAAAATATTTGTAAAAAGGATCAGACTAAAACCTCTGGAGGTTGGATGGATCAACAGTTGGAAGCACTTACCGAGGCTTCAGTCCCCACATGCTAACTGTTCACAACCATCTATAGTCCAGTTCCAGGAAATCAGGTCTTGCCCTCTGTGGGTGGTATCATTCCTTAGGCAGCTGGTCCTGGTTAATATAAGCAAGCTGACTAAAAGGAGACTACGAGTGAGCCGGCAAACAATATCCCTTCATGGCTTCTAAACTGTGACCTGGAAGCTGAAACATACCCTTTCGTGCCCTAAGCAGCTTTTGGTCAGAGTGTTTTAGCACACCAACATAAAAAAAATGGAATAGCATGAGACATTGCAAGCTGTTGGGTACAGGGTCAGAAATGAGTCTTCGCAGTCACAATGAATGAATTATCTGCAGCAATGGTGAGAGTCCACAGCCATTCTTGCAAGGTCTGTTCCTACATGCAGAGAGTTCAATCATTAGTGCGGCTGAAGCCACACTTTAAGAGAAGTGGTCCAACTGTGATGTAGGCTTTATAAAGAGTAAGCAATACGTCCCTCCCCGTGATGCTGGTGGAGAAAGAGTCGAGAAGCATATGAATACATTAGACAGAAAGGCCACCAGCTCCCTCAGCAATTACTCCATCCCAGGAAATACTAGAATACTGGGAGAGAAAGGATCGGGTTTTAACTTGCTGGTACTTAGTGGTATTTATAGGTCCATCTGTTCAGGCTTGGGTTAGCTCCCACGGTCAAATATCCCTCTTACATTGACACACTCAGGGTAAGTCTCAGAATTCCACATGGCCGACGCCATAAATCACAGGCTCCGCCTTTGGAATGCACAAAGCATGTTTTAGGTGGAAAATTAAAACATCAGCACCATAAAATAATGTATTGGGCACCACGGACCAAGCAAGCCATACAAAGAGAACCTTTATAATCAAAGGCTTGTCTTCTTTTATGGGAAGGAAAAATAGATGATGCCCACACGTATACAAACCATCTGTTCAGATTTTCTGGAGATGGGATCTGACCACTCGGTGTTTTTCTTTGTAATAAAGAAGGCACGGTGCTGTTTTTAAAAAAGAAAAGAAAAGAACAGAAAGAAAGAAAAGAAGAACTCACAATGATTTTTCAGACTTTGAGACTTTGTTAATATGAAAATGAAACACCTGAGTTTGGCTATAGAATTTTCAAACTACATTTGTACAAACTATAAATAAACTTCCAAATGCCTTTTGGCACATTTCCACGCTACAGCTGCCAGGATTGAGAGAAGAAAACATCAAAGTTACAGAGGTAAGACTCTAACCAAATCCCACCAGTTTTGGCCGCTAACTCAGGGCATAACCCCTAATGGTCTCTGGCTTAGGAGGAATAATGGTAAGAAATGCAGCTAACGTGCTTAAAACCCAGGTCTAGGGCAAGGAGTTGGAATGTGTGTGGAAACATAGGAACTGGAGTGACTTCCAGAATAAATAGGACTATTCTAGAAGTACAGAGAAAAAAACATTCTATGTATCCTCTGTGTGCTATAAATGTCTTGTTATTTAACTAAAACATTTTTATTAAAATGATTTTATTTATTCACTTTACATCCCAATATCAGCCCTCCTATCCTCCTAATACCCCCTCATGCAGATTTTCCCCCCCAATTCCACCCTTCACTCATCTTTGCAAAGGGGAAACCCCCCCCCCGGGTGTTAGCCCCACACTATCCTGCCTGAAGGCACATCAAATCCCTGCAGCCCTAGGCGCTTCCTCCCCCACTAAGGCCAGACAAGGAGGAACACACACTCGTTCAGGGTTGACCTGGGCCCACGGATGCCTGTTAATCCTTCCGGGAGACCAGTGGGAACTTCTGGGAAGCTTAGGAGGTGAACTTCTCCAGAAAATTTCCTTTCTTACCATGGTAACTTGCCCATTCTTTATCCCCTGAGCATCGCCAAGAGAATTTGTACAACGTGTTAACATGTTCACAGCAAACGGTTGTCCGGTTCTCGGGTCAAGATAAGATTAATCTTAAAGCTTGAGTTACTCTGGGAGGTGCCACCAAGTCTTACTTAATGATTAAAGGTCACTACTGTGCCACTCAGCTGCCCCTGTGACCTTAAAGTTAACTAGTAATCCTTCTTACTGCTACCATGTGGATACTAAGGAGAACAGTCAAGCTCCTTGCTGGTTTTGTTACTTTTACATCCTGTCTTAGGCCACCTGCACTACTATTACAGAATGCCAGAGATTAAGTATTCAAACTGATGTCTCTTCACACAGGGTCCTGTTCTCGCCCTCTTCACCCACCTTTACTACATCTATAAAGGCCTTATCTCCAAATACAGCCACCTATAAGGGCATAGATCCTAGACCATCGGAGACACACACTTAGCCTGTAGGATCTATAGATCATGAGACTTTGACAAGTATTGGAATGCCTTCTCTGTAACAGGCATCACACCCAGATTGTTGATCTCATTCTACAAGAAACACAGGCTGTGTGTGTGCATAGGTGTGTGTGTGTGTGTGTGTCTGTGTGTGCGTGCGTGCATTAAAAGGAAGCTGAGCTGAGTGTGGTATCTCTGGAAGCACATCAGAAGGATTTTGAGAACAAGGCCTGCCTGGGATGTGAAGAAAATTCAAGACCAGAAGATACCAAGAGACCTAGAAAAGGATTGCAAGGTCGGGCTCGGCAAACCGACGAGTTCCCTGGAGCAACTTACAGGAACATGAGTGACTCAGGCAGGCTACACAACTAGAAAGCTCTCTGAGAAACTTAGAGATAGCTATATTACTGGGGTATTCTCATGGGCAATGTACACCAACAACAGAGTCCCCAAAGAGTCCCCAAAGAGTCCCCTGGACAATGTGTACATCACTAAACTACCAGAGAGTCTTACAGCAGTGGCTGGCTGTGCACACAACACTAAAGAAGAGAGGGAGGGGCTGGGCCCCATGAGCCTCCTCCAGCTGCCTCGAAACTCTGTGAGGGGAGGTGAGCAGACCCACGCTCCTGGGCACTTTGTGTTCACAATCACAGCCACACTGATTCAAGATGGCACAGGTATCACATCCAGCCATTTCCCAGAGAAAATGGATACTCAGCGCTGGGCAATGTCTATATCAAAAATGAAAATCTGCCTGGAGATACAGCTCAGTGGTAAAGGGCTTGCCTAGCATGGATTATCACCAAACGAGCAAACAAAAATGGGGAAGGGACTAAAATTAATTTGGGAAGGGGCAGGGGGTGGGCTCTTTCGGCTTTTCTGGGGGAAAAGAAGCTTTGAATGGGTTGCCAGAAACACCAGGATTCGGTGGCAGGAAGGTTGAAGAGACTGGAAAAGCCAGAAAGACTGCCATAAGATGTGGGGGGGGGGAGGTCTTGGTTGAAAAAAATGCAGAGGCCAATGTCAACTCTGTTTCCTGTCAGAGAGCAATGAGAAGCCACTGTGTGTTCCTTGGAGCAGAGGGTCAACAGGAGAGTCAACAGGAGTTAATACTACAGTCTCAATAAGTTACTCAACCAGACATCCAACCTGCAGCTGGAGGACAGACAGCGTGTAGCCCAACACAGTCACAGACATACTTTAAATGTTATGAGAGTTTGGGGTATCCCTGTTGTATGGTCCCTGGGATGAATTTTTGTAGTGGACAGCTGTTGACGTCTGAAGGTTAGACACACCTACCTGCCTGCTGCATGCTAACTGACCACCAGGACATGAACAAGAGTAGGAAGGCCAAAGGAAGGGAGTCCCGTCTTTTCCACATGTCTAAGTGACCCAGGGAGAGTAAGATGTTTGTCATGATAAGGCTGGGGTTTAGAATTCCCTCTAAATGTGCAATCACCAGGATTTTCTGATGAAACTTGCCATGGGTTGGACAAGGCAAGTCTGGGCTACCTTACATCAAAACCCTGACCAATAATAATGATGATGATGATGATGATACTGATGATGATGATAATTATAACGTACTTAACTATTAAGAAGATGAGATAAATATGTAACGTGTATACAGTGTCAGATCAGGGTACATAAGATGTCATATCTGGGTGTCTCAACCTCCGGGATTACAGGCGTGCAGCTCCTCGACTATAATAACTCTTGTCAGTACATGACTGCTGTAGCAGAAATAGGTACAGCAGACACTCATTACACAAGCAAAAACGGTGAAGCTGAAGAGCAGGTGGGGCCGAGATAATTTTAGACTCTTCAATGAAGAAAGCCGTTGCTCGCTCGTAAACTTTTACAGCGGTCGTTAAAAGCTCCTCATACAGAGCTTCTTACATCCGATCTCCACTCCTCCTTCAGGTGGCCATAAAAAGGTCTAAAAATGACAAGGTACACTCTGTCGCCACCTACTTAAACCCGAAGTCACTACGCCAGCTAGCGTGCAGCAGAGAACAAACGTGTGTCCATCTCTACTATAGATTTTTTCTTAAGTTGTTGTTGTTGTTTTTAAAGAGGCCATGGATTTGAAAGAGCCGGAAGAGGAGTATGGGAGTGTTCAGAGGGCAGAAAGGGGAAAGAGAAACGTTCTGTTTCTCTTACTCTCAAAAATGAAAAAGTACTTAAAAAAAGATTTTACGTCGTAAAAGTAGTTATGTGTGTGCCTGTGGGTTTATGTGCATCATGGTGACAGCGTGCTCGGGGGTCAAAAGCGTGCTCGGAGGTCGGGAAGGGGGCTGGGATCCGCTGGAGTTACAGCTGGTTAGGTAAGCTGTCTGAGAAGGGTGCTGAGAACTAAAGGCCGGCCAGTCGTCTGCAAGAGCAGTGAGCACTCTTGACCTCTGAGCCGTCTCTTGAGCCCCTAGTTTATCATTTAAGATTAGGGGCTAGGGGAAGGCTCTTACTGAATGCTCACTAGGCTTATGTGCCTGCCACGGGATGAACTTGCATAAGGCTTTAGTAGCAATGGACCTTAGAACCCCAAGCAGAAGAGGCTGAGTTGGAGTCTCTGGATCTTTCTTGGCTTCAAGGGAAGGATGGTTGGTACGGAACCCCCACCAGAACTTTCCCCAAACTCATTTTGGAGGGAACTGTGCCCTGCCACATTCCCCAGTATCAGGGAAGGGCCACAAGCTCTTGGAGCTTGCTGGGCATGAGTCCAGGCTTGGGGGCTCGGAAAGGACTTGGGACTTGATGGGGGAGGGGTGATAGCCAAAAGAGACATAACAGGCTATGAGGGGCCAAGATCCTGGCCTTTCTGATTCAGAGATGGCAGGGGAAGACACAGTATTCGGAAGGCTCTGCACCAACCTCACCTCTGCCAGTTCAGACTTGGAGTTCCAGCACTATGGGAGCAGGGTGGGCAGGTTGGCATAGTCACGGGCTCTGTCTCCAGTGCACCCACAGCCACAACCACAGCAGAGCCTAAAGACCACCCCACCTCACATACCCCCACTGCAAACCTTCATACCCTTGAGCATCCCTTACACTCCCACGCACCTCTACACACACACCCTCATACCTCCAAGTACCCTACTTAACCTCTTCATACCATCTCATACCCCATGCAGTCCCCGGACCCAGCCTGACCTATCTGGGTGCACCGACTACCAGCAGGTTCCATGAAACCTTCACCCAGGGTCACCAGAACCCCGATGGGGATGCTGTCAGAGTTCCAAGGATGACGTTAGTGTCTCTGGGAAGGAATTGGCGTCTGGACCACACTTGGGCTTCTGGCACAGGTCAGAGGGCCTGAAAGCCTGTGGCTCCGTGTGACAGGTGTTCAGGTGACCATGAATGGATTTCTCCTGGTGGTTTTGCCTTTTGCCCTTTGCTTTGTGTTGTTGTTAGTTTGGTTGGTTCTTTAGCACTGGACTGTATAAAGGTTTGGACCAAGAACTTGACTTTGGTTCATGGGGATATGTGCCCTGCTATGTAGTTCTTTCTGACGTCGGGAGAAGGGGTTGGTGCCAGGACTCTTCAGAAGTTATGGATCTGCTGGGGATGTAGCTCAGGTGGTAACATACTGGCAAGGCACACAGAACCAGGGCAAAACCAAGTGTGGTGGTACACATCTGCAATCCCTACAGCCCCAATACTAGGGATAAAGACAAAGAGAACAGAAGGTCAAATACATCAGTTACATAATGAGAGTGAAGCCAGCCTGGGATACATGAGACCCTATTTCAATCACTAAGAAGAGGAGAAGGAAGAATAAGAAGGACAAGAAGAAAAAGAAAGAAAGCAAGAACAAGGATAAGAAGAACAAGAAAGAGACCACATAAAACTGAAGTGACATTTAAAGAAAATTATTTTTTTAACTGGTGGATACTTTTTTATGTGTGTATATACACAAGTTTGCTAATGTATGTGAAAAACAATCTCGAGTGTTAATCAACTCCTTCTACCTCATTGGAGATGATGAATAGGTATATTTTTGGGCTATTTTATTGAGTTTATATACCTCTACCTCCCTTCCAACCTTACTCTGTCCTACTCTCTTCCAACCCCCCAACAGTAGGTAGGAGAAAGAGAAGGTTAGAGGGAAAAAAGGACTTAGACCTCTATAGACTACTTCCTGCTGATTAAGAACATTGGGTTACTTGCAGCAGAATGAACCAGCAGCAGCAGGGGGAGCAACAACCACCACGGGCCCTCTCAGGCACTCCCATTTATACCCTCTCCAGAGTCTCCAGAATTAAACCATCTGCAGCTGGAAAAAAAAAATCACGCCCCTACTAGTGCCCAAGGCAAATCACAATCACCTGCTGTAAAGCAGCCTCTTATCCCGCACCTGGGAGTCAAGCAAAAACATATTCCTGTAACATAACTGGGTTTAAAAAATATTCTCACTATAACAATGTCTTTTGATCCTAATCATAACTGCACAGGCCAGGCTGTCTCCATCCCTATCTCCTCTTAGGAACACTAGGATTACACACGTGCACAACAGTATCCCATGGGCTCCAGGGAGTCAAACTTAGGTCCTGGCATTTGTGCCGCAAGCTCCTTACCTCCTCAACTATCTCTCGAGTCCCGAACATGGGAAATTTCCAACCACACAGTATGAACTCTCTTTGTTTAAACTGGGTTTGTATTTCCATGTGAATGCATATGTGCATTGGAAAAGAATTGCTAGTTAGTGGTTTCATAAAAGGCTGTAAAAGCTCAGCAGGTGTGTCATCCTTAAAACTGGGAGAACTGTCCACTTGGACAGATATATTCTCATGGGTTGTATCTTTGGGAGCTGTTGGTGCTGGGTGGGACATCTGTCAGTTACCGTGAGGGTGTTGAGATTGTCTCCTTTGGTGTTGTCTCCTGGGTTGGGACATACAACAGTGTATAACATTTTTATAATTATTTAGGGCAGATGTGATCCCTGCCCTCTCACGAGCCCCTACTTTCCTTTCATCTAACAGGTAGGCATGTTTGAGAGCAAAAACAAATAAAAAATAAAAATGGCAGAGCCTCCCCCATTAAAATGTCCATGTCTTGGCAATTTAAAGCACAAAGGATTTTTTTTTTAAACCACCTGTCAGACTCAGGGAGAAGCATAGAGATTAACGAATAAAAGGCTTCTAAAATGCTTTCGGAATCTAAAATTCCATAAATATGCTAAATAGCAACAAGCACCCATTGTTAAATGCTAAATAGTAGCAATCTGCCCATTGTTAAATTTATGTGTCTCTTCTGCTGCGCTTATAAGACGATTTAGATGCCTGCTTCTTGTCAATTAAACAATGGATTTGGAGTAAAATAATGAGCTCCATTCACATCTTCTCCCATAAGCCAGCAGGATTGGGAAGCCAGAAGTTAGCTTCCCATTGCAAAACCGGAAGGAGCACCATTTGGAAAGAAATACAGAAGGAAAACCGAACCTAGGAACAGGAGAAACTACAATGTAGTCAGATCTAACTCATGTGTGCCTGGACCTGAAATGTATCCTGGCTTCAGGAATAAGCCAGCATGGAAACTGTGAAAGTCTGTGGCCAGATACCCCAGTAGCTCTTTCATTTCATCCGAGAAATGTGCCTCTTGATATTTTAGGGCTAAAGTTCAATCTGTGGTTTTGCTGACAGTCAAGGAAGGAAATCTTTATAGTTACTCTGATAAATTATTCATTCTTCCAGTGGACTTGGTTTTTAAGCATCCTTAATGCCAGCTATTATTTTAATATCCTGAAGATAATTGCCTTGTTCCCAGTGGTTTGAGTGACACACGTTACCATGCCATTTCTCCCTTAACTTGTTTTTAATAATGAAGCATGTTGCTGTTCACTGGTGTGGCAGAATGAAGCCTGTTCCTTGGGTGTTCATTTTAGGTATAAATACCAACATGGCTCATCCTTTCTGATTTATAAACAAATCCTTCCTTTCTGCCACCCTTCTTTACAGCTGTCACTTGAACTGTGCCTGGGCTCTTCAGGAGCTTGGCATGGGTAAGAGTTCCTCTGTAAGGCACTGATGACCCCATGTTTGTTGGGTACACAGCACAGAGGTGTATCACCTGACCTCCAACAGCCTTATACAGTAGGTGCTGTTTCTGTCTCATCAAAAGAAGATCAAGACTCAAGGAAAGCTTTAGTGCCAAGAATAGAACCAAAGCTCATATAGCAATAGCGATTCTTACTGCATCAAAATCTCCAAATGAGAAGAATTATCATTCTGGACTAAAGCTTAGCTTTAAAGTACCCCCACTCACTAACCGGTCCCTGTATTAGCCATGAGTTTGTGTAATCCTCCATGTCTCTAGCTTCCTTCCTCTAGATTTGAAATAATCAGCCTCTCAATGATGAAAAGGGCTGTTCCGGAATGTTAGCTTCCAAACACACAAGCTTGTCCTTTGTGGTGGTTTGAACAACAATGGCTCCCATAGGCTCCAAGCTGGTGAGAGTGTTTGTGAAGGATTAAGAGGCGTGGCCTTGTTGAATGCAGTGTGTCACTGGGGGTGGAGTCTGATGTTTCAAAAGTCCATGCCCCACCCCCTTCTGTCCAATGGCTTAAATGATGATTGTGTCCATGTGGAACTGTGAGCCCCAATAAATATTCTCTCTTCTAAGTTGCCTTTATCACAGTGTTTCCTCAGAGATGGAAATGTAACTAAGATTTGTTTTATAAAAAACATTTCTTATACATTTATAAGAAATGTATCCTCCAGGATTTTTCTCCATCTTTCTGCAGCTCTCTGACACCCCAGCCCTCTGACCCCTCAAAGCAAAGGCAAGTGGTTTTCTCAGTATCTCAGTCAACATGTTGTTGTTGTTGAAAGCCCTCCTCTCAGTCACTGGTCCCCATCACAACATAGGCTCCATAAATCCATATCCTCTTTACCTGACTGTTTTCATGACTGTATTTCCCAACCCAGGACAGTGACAAATGACACATGGTTACTGGCTGATGTTTGTTTGGATGAATCATCTCTTATAAAGAACTTGTACGGAGGGCCAATATATCATCCTTCCTCGGAGTAACTCAATTGAAGCCCTGTCAGTCTCACACCACTGGTCAGGATGGGCTTAAATTATGAATGAAAATCCAAGAGTAGTAATAAAGAACACAGGGCTGGTGGCCTCAGACACTTGGAATGACAACACTTTTATCTGTAAGACATTTCAAGGTCGGTGGATGGTATGGGTTATATTGTTATATTGAGAAGAAACCTAAAACTTAAAATAAAATAGACTTCAGGTATCTCTGTGACCTGTCACGTATGGCAACCACACTTCATAGCCATGGAATAACATGTTCCTGCTTATGTCAAAGTTGTCACCAGTTAAGTGGGTGTCTGGTTCTGATTCACATAAATAACATTCTTTGCAGTAAAAATTATAGGTCCTAAAAGTACAGCCCCAGCCTCCTGACATCTAGACCACTATTCTTTCTACACATAGATTAGAATGCTCAGGGACTGCCCAGTCACCAACAGAGCTTTCAACTAGATGGTGCTCTCTTACAAAAATAAAAACCTTAGGTTGTCCACACCAGTCCTGGGTTGAGGCACTAGAACATTCTGCAATTAAAGTCCATTTGTAAATTTATCCTGGGCTGGAGCAATGGCTCAGCAGTCAAGAGCACTCACTGCGCCTCCAAAGGTGCTGAGTTCAATTCCCAGCAACTACATGGTAGCTCACAACTATATGTAATGGGATCTGATGCCTGCTTCTGGTTTGTCTGGAGACAGCTACAGTGTCCTCATATATATATATAATAAATAAATCTTTAAAAACAAAAAGGGGGCAGGAGAGATGGCTCAGTGGTTAAGAGCACTGACTACTCTTCCAGAAGTCCTGAGTTCAATTCCCAGAAACCCCATGGTGGCTCACAACAATCTGTAATGAGATCCAGTGCCCTTTTTCTGGTGTGTCTGGGGACAGCTACAGTGTACTCATATACATAAAAATAAATAAATATTAATAATAATAAATAAATAAAATTATTTTGTCCTCCATAAGCCTCATGTAGTAGGTTGAATATGCATGACACAGGGAGGGTACCTCTTGACTCTGGAAGTGGTACGACAGCTGCTTGAATTTCTGCCTTAACTTCCCTGAAATGGACGGCTGGAATCTGGAATCCTAAGCCAAATAGACCCTTTCCTCCTCCATGTTGCGGTGTATGGAGTTATTTAATCACAGCAACAGAAAGGAAACTAGGATGTGGTGTATGTAATCACAGCACAGCCACAGGGTAACAGACCTAAATGAACATTTACAATGTTTCTCTTCTACAGAAAAAGAAAACACACACACACACACACACACAACAGCAGGTGTTGAGCATGAGGTTCACTGAGAAAACAGTGACTTCCATCCACCTCCAGATGCTTCTGTTCCATAGAGTAGCGAGATAAAAGGGGCATCATCCAGGAAGCACACAAGGAAGGATCTGCAGATCCCAGAAAGGATGCCCAGGTAAAGGGAAATTACCAGCGCGCAGCAGTGGCGCCGCAGCAGACACTCAGCTTCTCTAATGCTCTGTTTGCTAATTCTGGCAAGTCCTGCAAAGTGAATGTAATGGTTGTCAATCATAGCCAGACCCAAAAGGCACTCAGTGCTCACTTCAGGAACTGTAAGTGCTCTTGGGATAGACACTTCTGAAAAAAAAAAAAAGTACACAGTCTGTGCTCCACTGTGGAACCCTCGCTGTAGAAGCTCTTGGGGACAGGGGTTCATCTGCAGGAGTGGGCGGGTGCATCAGAACCATAGGTTGCTCACTTCGAATAGGTGGCCCACATGGGGACCTAGAAAGGGGTTTGAAATGGACCTACAGGAACAGGATTGAGCTGGGTCATGGGTAAGGAGTAGCTGAAGCTTTGGGAGGGGAGCCCAAGCCCTCAGGCCTCCGGGTTAGCAGCATTACCTGCAGAATCGGTAGAAATTATCGAGGGCAGATTAAACAAACAAACAAACAAAAAAGGCCAGAGGGTTGATGTTGATATTTCCTTCAGATTATGCAAAATTGTAGGCAGACAAAGCAAATGGAGGCCCAAAGAGCTTAGAGAACCTGTGCTGGAGACAGCATTTGATGGTGAAAGTATCAGTGGAAGACAAGATTAAACGGGAAACTCTGGTGGGGAAACCCGAGCTTCAGCCACAAGTCCTGGCACCAGCTCCTCTATTTACAGGTAGGGTGGGCTTTGACCTGTAGACCTTTATCTCCTGTGCAATGGACTGGGACTAATCTCAGACTCTATGGACGAGTCTTTACATAACTCTATTCCCATCCATGACATAGTTTGTGTTCTAACAGAAGCTTTGTAGCATAGTGTTCAGTTGTAGGTTTAGTTAACCCAGTAGCTAGGACAACACTGGATACACACACACACACACAAACACACACAGAAGCATGCGCACATATAGAGGTAAGCATACACACACACACACATACATGCACATATGGAAGTAAACACATACACACACACACACACATGCACACCCATGCATCCACACACATCCACACACACAAGCACACACATGCGTGAGTTGCACATCGTATGACACCGTGAAAAATAATTAATGATTCACTAAGTTAATATATTGCCTCTACAACTGTAAGGGAGCAGGGTCTCTCTTGCTGCCTTCAGGACGAACTTTCAAGGAGTAAAGCGGAAGAGGATATGAAGCTGGACCGTGGGGTGTACGCTGCTCATCTAAGCGCTGAGTCAGAAGCTGGGAGAACGGCAGTTCAAGGCCAGGCTGCCTGAGATTGACCTTCAAAAAAAAAAATAATAAAAACACAAAGTGATCATAAAAAAAGGAGAATGGAAACAATGTAGCAAAATAATGTCTATATACCGGAGACATTTAAAATAAGCATGTTCAGATTTTGGTCTTTCCCCTAAGAGAGAACACTACAGCCAGTCCAGTGATTTTCTCGGATCCGAAAGCAAATAAACTGTTTCGAAAAACTGGTGTATGTGTTACTTTTGATGACAGGGTGTTCATCTAGTTTGCTTTATTGTCTGGTATTTAATTTAATTGGCAGGCAACTATCGCTCACCAAAGCCTTTAACCATTGAGGGAAGGTTAGTTTATCAGAGAGGACTCTCAAAGCAAGCAGGCTTCTGCAAAGTACCACTGTGTTGACCATGGTCTCTTGAGGAACATGTATTTGCTTAGATTACAGTCCCCAGTGACCTCTCAAAGCTTCGTGATTCAGACCAGTCATTGTCTTTGTTAGGTTGCTTTCTGTTGCTGTGATAAAGCTACTTTGAGGAGGAAAGTTTAACTGACTTACAATTCCAGCTCACAACCCATCATTAAATTAAGTCAGGACTTGAATTTAGGCAGGAACCTGGAAAGGAAACCTAGAGCAATGTGGCTTGTTGGCTCCAGCTTAGCTGCCTTTCTTTAAACAGCATGGCATGCCTGGGGAGGGTGCCGCCCACAGTGGGCCCTCTCACATCAATCAAGATGAGGCGAAGGTAATTCAGTTGAGGTTCCCTCTTACCAGATGACTCCAGTTTATGTCAAGATAATGATAAAACTGACACTCCTCTAAACCTTTCTCATGGCTGTAAGAGAGAAAGAACACTGTTCCTGACCTTCAAGGCTGTGAACCATCTTCTGCCACGTGCTGAGTTAAGTACTGTGTACAGCGTGGTGACCTCAGCCACAGCTGTCTGGATGGGGTTTGACTTCCGTATAGCTGTGAAGAAAGGAGCTCGAAAAAGCATCTAACGGTGTACAAGCTTTTTATGTTCTTCAGCCTCATCTTAAATTCGTTGATTTATACAGGAAGAGCTACCCAGAGCATTTTCTAAACCACTGAAATGCAAGCTTCCTATTTCAAGGATTTGCTTTGTTTGTTTGTTTGTTTTTGTTGGGTTTTTGTTTTTGTTTTTGTTTTTTTTAACTTCTTCCCTCAGGTAGAGGGCCTGCAGCGGTGGCTGTAGGTCCCCCTGCTGGTGGTTCGCTCTGCCTCTGTGTTTGCAGTTGGGTTTGCTATTGCTGGATTGCTGTTTTGCTGAACTGCTAGATATTCTGATGATGATGATGATCATGACGATGCCGCCGACGCCGCCGCTGACGACGATGACGACGATGACGACGACGACGGGATTTGACCCAAGGAACCCAATAAGCAGGAAGTAGCCTATAGAGGTCTAAGTCCCTTTTTCCCTCTAACCTTCTTTCTCTCTTACCTAGTTGGGAGGTGGGGATAAAGAGGGGGTTGGAAGGGAGGTAGAGATATACAAACTCAATAAAATAGCCTTAAAAACATGCTACACATCATCTCCATCAAGGTGGAAGATGTTTGGCCCCGGAAAAGTGACTCAGGACATCTCCCACAGCGTCCCAAAGATGGTAGACTCTCAGGAATATCAAGATAAAACCACAGGTAAAAATCACTTTCAGGAAAACCTAACAACCAGAATGCAACCTGAATGTAATTCCTAGAATATATTCAAAGGTAGAGGGACACCTTTAGTACACACACACACACACACACACACACACATATAATGTGTAATACATAATTTAAATACATGATATAATATATAATATGTGATATAATACATAAATCAATATGTAATACATAATATATAGTATATAATAATGGTACATTATAATATATAACATTATATACTATAATGTCATTTAAATTTTTATTTACATATATAATGCTTATGTGTATATTTTTATATAATGTGTATTTTAAAAATTACATTAAAAACTGGGAGATTCCATTCCATTTGGGTAAATTAAATATGTAGCAAAGATCAATATGTTTTAAGATCAAATCATTGATAAGGCATATGCAACTTATGTCTTTCTATGAAAATAAATTTTCCATGCAATGCGTTCTGATCACAGTTGCCTCTCCTCTTTCTTCTCACATTCCCATCCTTCCAACTCTGAATTCTTTTTCTCTAAATTAAGAAAACAGACAGGCAAATAAAAACAAATAAAAACCCATAAAATCATATGTAGACACAAACACACACATACATACACATACCTGCACACTCAGATACAAACATAGACACACACTCCTACACACCCAGACTTACAGATATACACACACAGATGTGATATTAACCTTCCATCAGATGTGTAGTTGGCAACAATCTTTCCATATTCTGTAGGCTGCCCCTATTGCTTTTCCAAATGACAGCATCCTTTACCTTATAGACCTTTTTGGTCTCATGAAGGCACATTTATTAATTGGTGATCTTAATGCCTTTGCTAATGGTGTTCTGTTCTGTTCGGAAAGACGTTTCCTGTCTCAATGATCTCAAAACTATTCCTCTTTTTTCTCATATCAGGTTCAGCAAATCTAGTTTTATGTTGAGGTCTTTGAATCATCTTGGAGTTGTTTTACGAAAGATGATAAATATAGAACTATTTTCATGTACTTCCTACATGTAGCTCTCACATCTTACCAGCACCATTTATTGGAAATTCTGTCTCTTCTCCAGTGTGCATTCTGGCTTATCTGTCAAAAATCAGGTGTCCGTAGCCATGTAGATTTTTATCTGGGTCCTTCATTTTATGTCATCGTTTGATGTGTCCGTTTCTATAATGATACCATGATGCTTTCATTTCTGTTAGTGTAGTATAACGTGAGACTGGAAATAACAATATGTCCAGAGGTTGTTTTATTATTCAGGAATGTGTTATCTCTCCCATTTGTATATACGTGTGTGTTGTTGTTGTTTGTTTAAGAAGCTGAAAAGTTGTCCTTTCCATTTCTGTGAAGAATTGTGTTGGAACTTTGATGGCAACTATGTCGAATCTCTAGATTGCTAGGGTGGCCATTTTCACAGCATTAATCTTACTGACCCATGAGCATGGGAGATCTTTTCATCTTTGGTCTTTGGATGTCTTCTTCAATTCCTTTCTTCAACGTCTTACATTTTTTTATTATAAAAGCCTTTCACTTTCCTAGTTATAGTTACCCCAAGACACATTTTAAAGGTTTTTCCTGATTTCAATATGTTTGTCAATTGTATATTGGAGGGCTACTGACTTGTGGGTGTTAATTTTGTGTCTGTACCTTGTTGAAAGTGTCAGCTGTATAAGTTTCTGATGGAAGTAGGGGTTTTTTTTAGATTTACTTATTTATTATATACAAGAACACTTTAGCTATCTTCAGACACAACAGAAAAGGGCATCAAATCTCATTATAGACAGTTGTGAGCCACCATATGGTTCCTGGGATTTGACCTCAGGAACTCAAAAAAAAAAACAGTCAGTGCTCTTAACCATTGAGCCATCTCTCCAGCCTTCTGTTGAGATTCTTAGGGGCCTTTTATGTACAAAATCCTTTCCTTCCTGTATTCCCTTGGTCTCTTTCAGTAGTCTTATTGCTTTATCTAAGGCTTTAATTACTATGTAGAATAGGTGTAGAGAAAGCGAACAACATTGTTATATTTCTGATTTCACTGGAACTGCTTTGAGTATCTCCCCATTTAGGTTGATGTTGGCTGTGGGCTTGCTATAAATCACCTTTCTTATATTCAGGTATAACTTTATATCTCCAATTTCTCCAGGATTTTAAATGTAATAAGGTTACTAGATTTCATTAAAGGCTCTTTCCACATCTAATAAACAATCATGTGTTTGTCTTTCCATATGTTTTATGGTGGATTACACTATGATTATAATTTGTGAACTTTGAACCATCCCTGCATCTCTAGGATGAAACCTCCTTGATCATTATCCTCGTCAAGGTTTCTATTCCTGCACAAACGTTATGACCAAGAAGCAAGTTGGGGAGGAAAGGGTTTATTCAGCTTACACTTCTAATTGAACTCACTCAGAGCAGGAACTTAGAGGCAGGAGTCGATGCAGAGGCCATGGAGGCGTGCTGCTTACTGGCTTGCTTCTTCTGGCTTGCTCAATTTGCTTTCTTATAGAACCCAGGGCTATCAGCCCTCCCACCTTGGATCACTAATTGAAAAAAAAATGCCTTACAGCTGGATCTCATGGAGGCATTTCCTCAAGGGAGGCTCCTTTCTCTGTGGTAACTCCAGCTTGTGTCAACTTGACACACAAAACTAGCCAGTACACTCATTGAGGGTAATTTTTTTTTTTTTTGATATGTTCTTGGATTCGGTTTGCAGGTATTTTACTGAAAAGTTTTGCATCTATGTTCATAAGAAAATTGGTCTGTAATTGACTCTCTATGTGGTTTAAGGGTCAGGATAATTGTAGCCTCATATAAAGAATTAGGCACTGTTCTTTCTGTTTCTGTTTTATGGAATAATTTGAGGAATGTTAGTATATTTCTTTTTTGAAGGTCTGGTAGAATTTTGTGCTGAATCCCTTTGGCCCTGGGCATTTTTGTTGAGAGACTTTTAATTACTGGTTTTATTTCACTAGAAAGTATGGCTCTGTTTAAGTTGCTTATATGATCTCGATTTGACTTTGACTGGTAATAGATTAAGAAATGTGTCCATTTCTTTTAGGTTTTCTAACTAGCTAGAGTACAGATTTTTAAAGAATCTCCTTATGGTGCTGTGGACTTTCTTAGTGTCTGTTGTGATGGCCCCTTTCTGTCTTTAATTTCATTAGTTTGAATCTTCTTTGTGTGTTTTTGTTACTTTAGCTAAGGGTTTATCAATCTTATTGATTTTCTCAAAGAAGCAACTCTGTTTCATTGATTCTTTTTTTTTCCAAGAAAACCTCATTAACAAAACGGTTGACAGGGTAGAATTGGCTTGAATGTTATTATACTATTCCAAATGTATGTGAGAGAATTTTCTTTATATACAGTGTATGTATATTGCATAAACATACAATATACACAAAAATCATGTCTGGAGTATGTGGGTAACTTAGCCAGTAAGTAAAGTTGAGAATGTTTGTGGGCCTAGGCATACATGTAGTCTCTGCAGAAATCCTGACCACTTTCAACATAACCACACACAGTTGTCCTGAAATTAAGCTTCTCAGATTGTTCTCCTTTGTTAGTTTGTTTCTACTTGATTGATTTCAGCTCTGAGTTTGGTTATTTATTCCTATCTACTCCTTTTGGGTGTAGTTTCTTCTTGTTGTTCTAGAGCTTTCAGGTGTACCATTAAACTACTAATAAGAGATCTCTCTAACGTCTTTATATTGGCACTTAATACTATGAATTTGCCTCTCAGAAGCTCCTTGTGTCCCATACGTTTAGGTATGCTGCGTTTCATTTTTTATTCAATTCTAAAAGGCTTTGAAGGTCCTTCTTACTATCTATCTTGACCCATGTTTTTCATTTGGTGTTGAGTTGATCGGCTTTCATGAGTTTATAAACTTTCTGCTGTTTCTGCTGTTGTTGATGTCCAGCTTAAATGAATGGCAGTCATACAGGATGGAACATTATTTCCATTTTCTTGTATTTGTTGAAAATTGCTTTTCATCCAAGTATGTGGTCAATTTTGGAGAAAGTTCCACGAGGTGCTAAAAAAGAAGTATATTCCTCTGTGTTTACATGAAGCACCCTCCAAATGTATTTTAGGTCTAGTTAATTTGTAACATTACTTAACTCCACCACTTTTCTGTTTGGCTTTTGTCTGGATAGCCCGTCTGTTGGTGAGAGTTGGGTGTTCAAGTGTGCCACTATCACTTGTGTGGAACTAAATATGTAATTTTTAGCTGTAGCAGTGTTTCGTTTATTAATTTGGGCATCCCCATGTTTGGTGCATATCTGTTTAGAGTTGCAATATCCTCTTGGTGGATTTTTTTTTTTCTTAATGAGCATGTAGTGCCCTTCTCTATGTCTTGGAAGTAGTTTGGTTTAATTTCTATTTTGCCAAATATTAGAATAACTATATCTGCTTCTCTCTTGTGTTGATGTGCTTGGGATGCCTTCCCCCATCCTTTTACCCTGATGGTGTTATCTACTCATGGTGATTAGCAGCATTTCCTGGATACAGCAGAAAGATGGCTTCTGTTTTTTAATCCAATCTGCCTATGTTTTTTTATTGGGAAGGTAAAGCCATTGAGTGTTCTCAATCAGCTATTCTTGCTGACTCTGTTATTTTGTTGAGGTGGGGTAGATCTTTTCCCCCTCTTTTCATTTGTTAGTCTGAGATTATTTGTTCCTTGTGTCTATTTGGGTGTGGATAACCTCTTCAGGTTGAGGTTTTACTTCTATCATCTTCTGTAGAGCTAGATTTATAGATAGATGCTGATTAAATTTGGTTTTATTGTGGAATATCTTTTCTCTGCCTATTGTGAATGATAGTTTTATGGGGTGTTGAAGTAGACATTTCTGGTTCTGTCATGTGATGCAGACTCTGAAGCAAGATCCATGAGAGGACATGTAACATTTGAGAGTGTATAAGTAAGACCCAACAGACAGTGATGGGGCACTTGCATACCTAGACTTGCAACACTTCATTGGTCTCAAGTTTTTGCTTCATTGAGAGAGGCACAGTAAAGAACGTCTCTTGGCTTTCCATCTGGCGCTGGTCACTCCTGCTGACTCCTGCCAATTCTGAGGACGCCTGGCTGTTTCTGCTGGATCATGCCACCACTGCTGATTTCTGTTTGGTATCCTGAAACTACTGAACTGAACTGCTGGTATTCTGACAAAAGAGATTAGAATCGCCCCCAAAGAACTACTTCTAAACAGGTCCACATCCTCTTGTCCTATTTGCCATCCTTTCTCCTCACCTTTTGACGATGGGCTGGAAGGGGTGGGGTCAAAAGTGTTTTAAATGCTTGTTAAAGTAGGTTTTGAAAATATCTAAGCCTAGAGGGCATAGAAGTCTGTGCTGACATCTGTGGTCTCTTAGATACTGAGAAGCTTCCTGTTATGCAGGCCTGGTCTTCCTCAAGGTCTTTGAATTATCTTCTTCATCTCATGAAGTAATTCCCCCTAGATCATGAGTAAACTTATTAGAACTCCACCTCCTCAGAGAACTCTGTACTGACTACCAAATTTCATTTATTTGTTTTTGTTTTTGTTTGTTGTTGTTACTGTTGTTAGCCTACAAAGCCATGAGTCTTGCACATATTTGTCATATCTAGTCTGTCACTTAGTTTTATTATACTAATAAAATGACCAATGAATAATTTCTACTCTCCTTCCTACTAGACCAGTAGGAAGTCTGGTTCAAGTTCTCTGAAGCCAGAGGTTATAGTGGTCATGTTCTCTGCATCTTCCCAATATCTCTTACAGTATCAGACACCTAACACCTATCCAACAAACATAATATCAGTTCATTGAATGCAGAAAGCCAAGATCAGAAGGTCTTATGGGGCTAATGTACTGCAAAGCAATTTTGAAATTTGGGGGTCAGAATTGTATTAAAATTGTGAAAGATTTTCTTTTAATAAAGATTTATCTATTTATTATATATAAGTACACTGTAGCTGTCTTCAGACACACCAGAAAAGGGCATCAGATCCCATTACAAATGGCTGTGATCCACCATGCAGTTGCTGGGATTTGAACTCAGGACCTTTGGAAGAACAGTCAGTGCTAACCAGTGAGCCATCTCTCCAGCCCTTGAAAGATTTTTCTATTGAAAGTTAACAGAGACAATTTTTATCATAAAATCTTAACAGTTCCAATGGAGCACAGGTTAAAAATTGAATATTAAGAACATCTAATTATACTTAAGAATGGAATATCACAAAAATTAATTACTATTAAGCACCAGTATTTTAATGTTTATGTGCTGATGGTAACCAATTATATGTTGCCTTTGGATAATTTCGCAGCTCTCCATAGGGTGAAAGGAACTATCTATAAATGTTATATATTTTATTTATATTCAGAAAAGGATTTAAGGCTTACAGGGAAGGAGTAATAAAAACACACGCTGCAGTGTAATATAAAATATATTCCAAATAGGAAGAAAAAAATGAGTCTAAGGGAAAAAAACAGGGCAAAGAACCCAAGATGGGGCCAGGGGAGAGATTCATATTCAAAATTTATGACAAGAAATTCAACACCCTTGCTGGAAGATGGTAACAAATTTTCTTCTTAGGTTTTCAGCCGCCAACATAGAAAAGGAAAAAAGAAGTCAGCTATGCCTTACAGAGGGCTCATATTTTATATATGCGTCTGCATGAATACATGTATGTGTAATTTAATAGAAAATACTTAAAGAAGGAGGCTTGCTTGCCAGGCTAAAAAGGGGGCTGTTCCTGGGCCTAAAACGAGACATAAATATGCTATAAATGACCAGGATTTGAGGTGATTGTAATTAACGGTTCCTGGCTTATTGTAATTTTATCAGCAGTAGATATTTGGAAAGAGTATTACACTAGTGGAATCAGAAACCAGGAGGGTTCCAAAAAAGCTCTGTGTGTGTGTGTGTGTGTGTGTGTGTGTGTGTGTGTGTGTTTGTGTGTGTGTGTGCATGCAAGAGAGGGCACACACAAGTTGCAACACATGTGTGTGTCTGAGGTCTCCCTGGTTGTCTCTCTCGCTACCTTGCGGGACTGGGTGAATCAAACCCCAGCTGCCAGGCCTCCCTGGAAGCACCTTCATACACAAAGCCACAGTTCCACATTGCCTTGTATGTAGCTACACTATTTAACAGGAAGGCTTGGAATGCCTTTGCTCCTAGGAAGATGACGCTCATGAGATACTCAGGACTTCATCAGAGCCTCCGCAAGCTTGTCTTCTTAAGAATGCAAATCTAGTCACCACCCTCCCCCGGGGTTAGTGGCTTTGAGGGTGGGATGCTGAATGAATCACTCGGACAGGTTTCTTTCTTGAGTGAACTGTGTTTCTCGATGGCTCCTTTGTCCTAAATCCAGATGCCTTAGTTAGGGTTTCCATTGCTGTGAAGTGACACCAAGACCAAGGCAACTCTCATGAAGGATGACATTTCGTTGGCTCTGGCTTACAGGTTCAGAGGTTCAGTCCATTGTCATCACAGCGGGATCATGGCAATGTCCAAGCAGACAAGAGTCTTGATCCAAAGGCAACCAGGAGAGAGTATCTCTTCTGCACTAAGCCAAATTTGAGCACCAGGAGCCCTCAAATCCAACATAGATGGGGACACACTTCCTCCAACAAGGCCACACCTATTCAAACAAAGCCATACCCCCTAATAGTGCGGCTTGTCAGGGGCCAAGCATACTCAAAGCAATGCACCAGATCAGACTGTATTCCTTGTTTCAGTGTGGTAACCCCCCGTAACCCCGAAAGTGCATCATGACCTAAATTTGATCTCCTTTGCAAAATGGGTGTTTTCTTAGCTGGGGGCTCAGAAGGTATGCATTTCAGCTGTGAAGAAGTGACTGGTACAACATTACACTTTTGCCTAGTTATTGAGATCCCCTACTCAGTTGCTAGAATTCTGTCGCCCTACGGAAGTGGGGACAGTGCTATTACATTTGGAGGCAAAGATGGTAGAAGCCAGCATACGAAAAGGCATCCCCGGCAGGGTGTTGACAATCCAGAGACTTCTGCAGTTTTTGAAACCTCTCCCCTCCTTCCTCGACCCAGCACCTCTAGAGTCTGAGTTCTCTTTCACCCTGCTGCGAAATCAGGGTAAAACCACGACAAAAATTGTCAGTCTATGATGCTCTGAATCATCACTTGTTCCGTAACAAAACCGAGTGATCCTGTGGAAGAGAAACATCTGTTTTAAAAATCTCCTCTGCGCTGCTCTTATCCTCTGTGACTGAGCCTGGGTGATAAGAAAGCTCCCCCCCCCACCCCAACCCACCCCTCTGCCTTCATTCCTTAGACCCATCCAAGGCTCTTGGTGGCCTTGCACGATCTCAGGGTCCCCTCATCTTCGGCTAGTTTAAACTTTAGACTATGCATACATCTTTCTGATCGAACTTTATCCCTGCGTTTAGTTTCCCTACAACATCTTTGTCGGCGACTCATTGCCTGCCAGACACTGTTGCTAGGCAACGAATCACCTCTAATGTTCCCTGCCATCTCTTAGCCTGCAGACTAGTGGGGAAGAAATTTTTTTTTAATGATGCAAATTAACAGGAAGCTGAAATTATTTCAAGCGTTTCGGAGGCAGTGATAGAGACACAGCACAGTTGAGGGTGTTTGCCTAGCATGCAAGGGACACCAGTTCGGTTCCCGGAACAACATAAACTAGCCAGTGGAAGTGCACGCCTGCAATCCCAGCACTGTGGGGTTGGAAGCACGAGTGTCAGAAGTTATCATGATTAAAGACAGGAAAAGAAAACAAGTTCTGTGTGCAGGAACACAAGATGTAAATGGCACACCAGCACCTCCATACCTAGAGGATGGACCGAGGGCCTGGTGCAAGCGGGGTTTAAAAAAAAAAAAAATCCTCCAGCAGGAGGGAGCATGCGCAGTGTAGGAAAAGAGAGGGAGGGCCGACCGGCCTGAAGTTGGGGCTTAATGTTCTAGTTTCTGCTTGGTGGCAGAACTGTACTCAGTTACTTACCTTTTGCATTCTAAAACAGTATTTCTCCCTACAGTCTGGAGGGTGAGTTAGCAAGGAGCAAAAGTTATATAATGCGGTTAAGTATTTCCAGCGGAGAGATAATGATAACTGTGCCTGGGGGTAGGGTGCGGGAGCAGGTGATGTGGGTGCGTTAGTTACTAAGTAAATAGGGTCAAGGGGGTTGGGAAGGTAGTGCCTGGGCCGTGCACCACGCAGCGGTTACGTGGAGACAATGAGGAACTTTCAGAAGGCAGAGATAGGCTCTGAATTCAAGGCGGGGGGGGGGGGGAGGTTGATGATATCACAGGTCACCTGGAGCAGACACAGGGTTGTATTATGGGTGTGGAGTTTGTTAAAGATGACAGGATTTGGGGACCTGATGATATCACAAGACATCCCACGAAGACACTGATTGCATTATGTGGTCATGTAATGGGTGTGGAGTTTGCTAAAGAGGATGGAGGGTTAGATATAAACGTATGAGTCATCTTCCCACGCCAGAGTCAGACCGACCAGGATAGATATGGTTAGAGGGAAAGACTGTAAAATGAGTCAACAGGAACCCTGGGACAAAAGTCTCCAGGAAGTGAGACCCACAAGGGCCGGCACTGAAGGGAGACCGGATGGAGGAGGAAAGAGAGGACAAAAGAAACAGGAGGAGATCCGGGAAATGACTGGGTCTTAGCGGGCAGGAAGAAAGAGGGTCCGAGAGGTGGGAATAGTCAGCTTCTTCAGAGACAGAGGGTGTATACACTGGGTTCTGTTGGGCTCGGTGACTCACACTCAGTACTTGTGAGACAGTATCAAGAGGATTGCAAATTCTGGGATAGATGCAGTCTTAAAAAATAAATAGATAGATAGATAGATAGATAGATAGATAGATAGATAGATAGATAGATCGATAGATAGATACATAGATAGATAAAAAGATAGATAAAAAGAAAGCGAGCACTTTGTGTATGTTGAGACACTTTGGGGTTATTATTTATATACTTACTTTTCCCCCTTGAGGGACAATGGAGAGCGGTGATCAGTAGGAAATTGTTTCTGAAATACTAGTAAGTAATTGCAGAGTAACGCGGACCAAAACACTATAGCTGGCATCCATTCTGCCTGGGGTCCTTTTCTGATTCCCGATCTTACCCGATCGATTTTAC